>NW_008679576.1:277-66798 GCF_000695815.1 Acanthisitta chloris | reverse complement strand
CATGCCACTGTAGTGCACTGGTGTACTGACCCCTCTGAGTGCTTGTTAGTGCTCACCATACTCAGAATTTCCTCTCACTGATTGATAGGACGATATGTGTGTGTATGGCAGAGAGCAGATTCATTACAGCACATTAGCCAGACAGGCAGACAAATGCCCACAGGGGCAGAAAAGCTGTAAGGAATAAATAAAAACTTTATTATTTTTCTAAAACTTCTTTTCCCCAGGCTACAGTGAAGAATACTGGAGGAACAGGAGAGTGGAAGGAGCCCAGGAGAGAAAAGGAGTGGTGAGAACTGGAGGGAAAGTTTACTAGCAGCCAAAGAAAGGTTTAAAATATTCATTGTTGGATTCAGAGTTTGGCTAGTAGCTGAATCTCTACTTATATTTTTATTTTTGTTCCCATTGCTAAATAGGAAAGAAAGGGTCAGTGCATCAGATATCAAGTTATTAGAACATTCCTGATGTAACATGTCTGAAATGGGTAGCTGGCTGCTCCACTCAATGAAATGTATCATCCCTGAGTTTTAAAAATGAAAAACAAACTAGTACCAGCCTTTATCAACAGCTGCCACCATGTGGTACCTGAAATACCACAGTTACTTCCAAATAGAGATATGGTAGAGTCATCTGATCTGTTCAGTGGTGGGTTCTAAACATCCATTTTGTAGTGCACAGGTCGTAAGAGGTGATATGACTGACATGGGGCAGCTCTGCACCGCTGTGCACACCCTGCTGAGGCCAAGGAATGAGTAGCCTGTGCAATATTGCCCCTGACACTGTAGCCACTGTACCAAGCCACTTGCCCATCACTCATCCTTGGAGCTGGGAGAGGACAATAGTCTGGAATGCCTCAGGCTGCCAACAACAGTGCATAAAAAAATATATTCCCAAATGGCTGATGCTAAAACCATATCTGCCAGACACCGATTCACCAGGAGACAGCATCCTCTCTCCCCATGTCATGAGATGCTGCCTGCTCTGGCATGGGGCTTGAAAGCAAACAGAAGCAAACAGAGCTCCATGGAAGCAAACATGGAGCTGCTGGATCCTTGTCCCACTGCCTCCCACCTGGACCTTAGCCCATCTGCTGCCTGGAAATATATCGTGATGTGGAAAGAAAACTCTAGAGACATTCTGATATCCAAAGAGAAGATGAAGTGTACATTGTCAGCCCTGGATCATTAGAGAGTTGATCCTAAGATTAATGATTCAAAGAACATGTTTTGAGGCAGCATGGGAACTATACCTAGTTAGTTAATACCCCAGCATTAACTTGCTTGAGCCCTACATGATTTTAAAACATGTTAATTCCAACAGATTCACCCACCCTCACCTCCCTCCTAGATTTCATTTAGCTGCAGTCCAAAATGAGCTAATTATGTTACAATTAAGAACAGCTTTCTGCAGATAACACAGCATTCCAAAACCTGCTTTGTAAATGTCTGTTGGTAATATAGGTACCTCAGAGATTGCTGGAGCTTTGTCTGATGAAAAGTGTGTTGCCATTGGAAAAAATCCATTGAATGCAGGATTCTGTGAAACTGGCATATGACACTGTGAATAATGCGCATGGGCTTCTTCTCGAGGGTGCTTGTCTGGCCACTTTTGATCCTGTAGCTTTCCTGTGAGCTGAAACTGTAGTCCAGTCAGTGCCTGCAGCATTGCTTTATTTCTTCCCTTTCCACTACTAGCAGAGCTGAAAAAAATCACTATAAAACACACACACAAAACAGAAGTAGCAATTTAATTTCTTGCACAATGTACCTTTACTATTGAAAAAAAATTTAAATCCTTATATATAAACCCAAATTAATGTTATGGTTATAGGACACCCATAAGGACACAATCCCTAACATACTTTGGGGTGGGGGGAAGATGAGAAGAAACAGTTGGCATTCAGTTAACAATCATGTTTGGAGGTTTGTGACTGACTTTGTTATTCCAAGGGAAGCCAGGTACCAGTCTCTTGGGATTAGGTACAAAGGCAAGAAAAAAGTGGACGCATATGAATCTCAAAGGTGACTGCTGGGTTAATAAAACAGTCTGTTTTCTGTTCACCCACTCTTCCTCTCAGTGTGCAAGTACATTAAAATATGTCAAAAGGAAAGCCATTTGCTGGAGAAAAATAATTCAGCTAAAAGTCAAAATTTCCAGCTGGTGTATTGCCTTGGTGTGTGCAAGTGTGCTAACAAAGTGACCCACACATCTCACTGGATGAAAGTTGGTATCCTCATTAAAGTAGAAACAAACACTTGAAAATAGGAACAACTGCCAGTTAAAAAAAAAAAAAAAGGACCACAGTTGATATGCGAAGCCTTCATTTTTCCCCATTCGGTTTCCTACTTGCTCTATAGCAGATACAATATGTATTTAAGTAACCTCTTGAAAAGTAATGAAGGCAAATCTGATTCTGTATGCAGTAGCCATTCCCATTTGCTGAAGGAATTGCATTGCTAACAACCATCCACATTACCATTCTATGTTTAGAAAAAAAATATTTTCACAGTCCAGTTTCTAAACTGCCGCAAACAACACAAGGATTGGCTCCTGCAAAGAGTCACCTTTTCAAAAGTCAGTAGCTCTGGGGTAGAAAACCTTGTATGAGAATTATTCACACTGAAAAGTGTTTGTAAAATTGGCATCCAACCCTTCAAAATAAAAGCACATTTATACTAGTGTATACTGCCTTTGCCCTCAGGAAACACAATGAGGCTTGAACTCAATCACTAATTCACTGCAGTGTGAACATTTTATGTAATATGAACAGCATGAGACATTAGGTCTCCTATTCCTTGGCCCAGGCCCTGGCAGAAAGCACTATCAAATAATCAGAAAGTAAACCAAGGGAAGTGGTACACCACAGTGTGAGAAGCCTTTTGTTTATTGATAACATGATTTTCCCAGGGGCCAGTGAGGGAAAGGAATAAGAAAAAAAGGGTAAAGAAGTTTTCCAAAATCTCTAATGACCACAGCAGAGTTTATTAAAATTAACTCTCTGAAACACAGAATTCCATCATGAGTGACACTGGATCAGCTAGTCCAGCTGCTCTGCTCAAAGCAGAACGAGCCACAGCCCAGACCCATGCTGAGTTTTAAATATCTCCAAGGACAGAGATTCCATAAACTCCCCAAGTAACCTGTTCTAGTGTTTGACCATGCTCACACTAAAACAAAGGATTTTTTTCATGGGGAATTCTGCCCATTTCAGTTTGCACATATTGCCTCTTGGTCTGTCATTGGGCATTACAGAGAAGACCCTGGCCCTACCATTTTTGCTACCCAACCAGCAGGTTATACATGAAGGTCTTCCTGAGCCTTCTGTTGTCCAGGCTGAACAATGATAGCTCTCACCCTCTTCTCATAACTCACAAGCTCCAAGCCCTTCAGCACCTTTGTGGCACCTTGCTGGACTGACTCCAGTACATCCATGACCCTCTCAAATCAGGCAGCCCAGCACTGGACCCAGCACTGCAGCTGTAGCCTCCTCAGTGCTGAGGAGAGGGAAAGGATCACACCCTTAATGCAGGATGCAGTGTGGTTCCTGATTCGCCCGAGGAGAGACTGTTAGACTTCCTTGTTGAGAAGGTGTGTTGTGGGTTCATGGTCCACTAGGACTCCTAGGGACTTCCCTGCAAAGTTGCTTCCCAGATGCCCAGCTCCAGCCTGCACTAGTTCATGCTGTTATTCCTCCCCAGGTGCACAACATGCCATTTCATGAATTTCTTGAGATTTCTGTCACCCTGTTTCTCCAGATGGTTCCTCTGAAGAGCAACACACAATCGTCTGGTGTAGTAACCAGTTCTCCTGATTCTCTGTTGTCTGCAAAATTGAACTCTGCCATCTTCTAAGTTATGAATGTAGATTTCTAGCAATATTCAACTCAGTACTGAACCCTGAGGGACACCACTATTTACTGGTTTCGACAGTCTTTGCAATGTTGATCAGAGCCAATTTTCAATTTACTTCACCATCCACTGTCTAATTAAAAATTTGTCAGCTGGTCTATGATGATGCTGTAGGAAACAGCTTCAAAGGCCTTATGAAAGTCAAGGTAAACAACACACTGCTCTCCCCACCTCCTAGGCTCATCATCTCACTATAGAAGCCCAACAAGTAGATTTGACATGATTTTGCTTTTTCTTTAGTCTTCATTTTGTTTTTGATCTACCTGTAGAAACAATTAATGATCCTCTCCAGAGTCAATGTCTAAAATTAAAACCAGACACTGCCCCCGGGCCTGAAGTGGCCATGTAGTTGGACTAGATGATTGTTGTAGATCCCTTCCAACTGAATTATTCTATTCTATTCAAATGGAATTTATTAGTTTAGCCACTGTTTTGATGTATATCAACAAGACCTTGTAAAATGTGAATTACTTTTCTGATGCATAGAATTCCTTCCCCTGTTATGCAAATGTCTGCTTAGGGTCTTTTTAAAAATTTTATGTAACTGCTAAACTATAATAATCATTAAATAACCATTACGAGCTAAGATGTCAATACATATCCAAGAACATAACACAAATTTTTAAATATTACATAGTACATTTTTGGTAGTGTCAGCAACAGCAGCGGAGAAGCAAGCCTTGGGAGATTTTTCCTTTTGACCAAGGCTTTTTCAATGTATTTCTTAATGGGTAATATGCCCTAAAGATTGGATAACTGTACTTGCATAAAAATGTAAGTTTAAATGCTCCAACATCCCCTCTTATTTTTGCTCACAGAATAAACATCACTTCTGAAACTTCTTCCGGTAATGTTTACCCCTGCAATTCTGCATAGAGCACTGCTTGAGTGTCTAGAATAAATGTTAGGACAAGGATCTGGCTTTGTTCTTTCAGAGCACCTTCAGCTGAGGCCCTGACGTTACTTACATTACAAAAAAACTACAGCACAGATTCTCACAGCAACCTCTTCTAATAGATACAAGCAAGAGGGAAAGCTGAGGAAGAGTTTAGCTAACACACCTGTGCTGAATCAAAAGTATAGTGAAATGTGCTGTATCTCCTAACTGCTAATGTTGCTCCTTAGCCACAGAGAGTTCTTTTGTACACAGACTTTGAGCCATTGTGCCTGCATTAATTACCTACTCTACAGGTACATGCATAGTCAGCTCCAGACTAAAGCTCAGCAAAAACCAAAGTCTTCTCATGTTCCCAGAAGGTCACCTTGTCTGAGCACCAGGCTGCCTCAATCATGGGACTAGCTAGTGTTGTCCCAGCTGTTCTGCAGCGTGAACTGCTTCTCTTCTTTACCTCCTTGGCCCTGTCTCCTGTTTCAGACAAACTACTTCAATGAAAATACCTACAACGTTCTGAAATAGGAAAACTGAGAAGATGGCTGTACCTGCCCCTTCCTGGTCACTGCAGTCTTATTGTGCCTGTTTGGTGGTCACCCTTGCATACTAAAAACCTAATTTTGCAGTCCTTTTGCAAGCAAAACTCCCCATTGACTGATATGTCTTTGTATTAAAAAATTTACTGGATATGCAGAGCAGCAGTTCTGAACAAAGGAATTTAGTCATTTTTCTTTTAGTTTCCCCTTTCAAAAAGGCCCTAAGGCAGTCATCTATTTCGGTCAATGGAAGGCTGAAAATGTTCAATCAAAAAAAAATCCATTTTTGCGCAATAGAAACATAAAAGACATCTAAAACTCACAAATATTATTTTTGTACACATTGAGGACCAGATATCTTCACATTTCATTGACCTTTTTGTTAACTCTTTACTTGCTAGCCTTTTGCCTGGAGCTACTTTAGACAGTGAAGGAATCTGTGTTTATTAAGGAATGTATATTTAGGATCCTTTAGTTATATTAGTGGGGAAAGAGGAGAACAGTTACAGATACAAATTTCATGTATAAAAGAAATACAGAAATGTCAAATATATTTCAGTTTTGAAAGTATTCATTTATGTCAGCAGTTTTGCAATTAAAAAAGCAAAAAGCAACTTCAATTAATATTTTGAAACCAAAATCCAGCTTAACTTATGTGATTTGCACAATGTTTTACAAACAGCTAAACAAAGAAAATCCTACTTAATTTCTGCAGTCATTTTTGAAGTAAAGAATCGCATAAGAATGTTGAACAAAGGTTATGTTTAAGTGAAAGGTAAGTATATACTGGTTTGGAAATATCCAAATATAACCCAATACAACCTTAACTCTGAACTGTAGCAATGACAAGCAATAAATGTGCATTTATGTTGGTAGCAGTTTAGTCTTTGTGACTCCAGAAAAGATAAAATTGATTTTTAAAAATTCAATAGAGTTTAGGTAATTCAAATTGGGGGGTTTTATTATTTTTATTTCCAGTTTGAGAAAAATATAAGATAGAGAAATTCTGAAAAATATGTTTTACACTTTACAAAAAGGCATAGGGAAATGAGTAGGATGAGTCCAAACCTTAAGTGATGAAGATAATGAACAAGTGGGCTTACTTGAAAATTGGAAGGATAATTCACTAAAATAGAATTTCAGCAGTGTGTAAAAGGCAATAAAAGACAAGAATGAGAACTGGTCAGAAAACTTTATTAAGCTATAAAGGGGGACACTCAGGAGATTTGGAATTACATATCCAGATGCATCACATTATGACTCAGACAAAAGACTTGCTGTAGAACACTAACACCTGAGAATCACACCTAGAATAATCTGATAAAAAATACTTTTTCTTTTTTGATCAGCCTTTGCCAGAAAGATTAATAAATTGGAAGGGAATTAAATGATGGTAAACAGCTAACATTGATAAGGGACTTAGGAGCTGAGTTATGAAGAAATCTGAAAAGAATTACGTGACATATATAGTGCTTCTGATGTGATATATATGAAAAACACGCATACCAAGAAAGAAACAATTGTTGCAAGAAGAAAATAAGTTATCCATGTAATTATGGTGATATTAAGAGTAGTAAGTAATATATCATAACAAATCTTCATAGAAAATATGAAACAACAGGGATATATTGTCAAAAAAGAAGTGTTATAATCCCCATCATTTGATTTGTTTAAATTGAGACTTGGCAAAATATTAGTGAAGTTTTTGTACAGTAGGTCATGATCCTGTATTGGCAGGGGATGGACAAAATGACCTAGCAGGTCTTTTCCCTCTCAATCTTCTTTGATTCTAAAAGGCTCTAAGTCAGATGCTTCCATCATTTGTCTACAAGATCAGCAGAGCTAGAGCTACCACAGGGAGACCCGTAAGGGTGAGGATGAATGTAGACTTGGCTAATAAAATATCAGAAGTCCATAAAAGTCAAGAAATTCTTCCTCCTTTATTGTTATAAATATATATGTATCTTCTTTTCAGGGTTCAGTGTGAATGACTGCACAGAAAACTAAATTTTAAGACATTGAAAGGCAAAATAAGTGTAGAGGTCACTACTGCAGAGGGCTGGAGTAGCAGCAAAAGAAAATGTACAGTCCCCTGCCATCAACTTTTTGAAAATGCAAGTCTCAAAGGTAAGACAGGAGCAGGATTTCATGCACGTACCATTCACATAGAAACAAGGTTTTTGAATCTTACCACCAGCTTAGTTGCTACCTGTCTGTTTCCAGTCTTTCTTTAACAATCAGCAGTGTTAGAAAGTAATGTTTGAGAAATAACCTAGAACCAAAGAAATCTATTTCATTTGAAGATGTTCAGAAAAATCCAATACGCTGATGACAATTAGGGCTTCTTGTTATGAAGGCAGGAGGTGGTGACACACGAGAACAACCATTGGTTATAAAGGTCTATAATCCCTGAGTCTGTTGCAACCATAGGTTCTGACCATCAGCCCTAGACTTCACTGAGGGTTTCTAACCTCCACTCTAGATCAGAAGTGCACTACTGCATTGGGTATCAGTCTAACAGTGTGTGAATGGCACAATGAAATATTACTGCCTACATCACCATTAAGGCTGTGTCATGCTGACCTTCTGTAGAAGTGTCCAGGTTAACACAAAAGTGTGAAAAGACATAGAGAAAGGGCAGCATCAGTAAGCCTCCAGCTGATGACCTACATAAGTGAGGGTGGCTGTGCATGTAGCCACCCTATCTTGTCTCCTTCTGAAGCTAAGGAAAAAGTCCTATGCTAGCTTCATCTGAGGGACAAATTAGTGTTAGTTCCTCCTTAAACTGATTGTATGTGTGGATCAAATGTTCCTGCTAGACTAACTGTTAGAATTATAAAAGTTAGAGACTGTTAGACACATGCAATAGCTGTAACAATGCAAGGAGGCAGAGATGATGAGGGCTTTGCTGAAAAATAACCTGCCTTACATTTTTATGAAAAACTGGAGGCAGATTGCAGAGATCACTGGGACTTTCAAAAGACTTTTAGAAACTTCCTTCACCTTGGTGGCTAAAGAGGACTGCTGCCCAGGATAAGAAAGCCCCTCACCTGGATTGATATCACAGTTAGAAACAGAAAACAAAAGGTCGGGATAAATAGTTTTTTCCTGAAAAATAACCTGCCTTACATTTTTATGAAAAACTGGAGGCAGATTGCAGAGATCACTGGGACTTTCAAAAGACTTTTAGAAACTTCCTTCACCTTGGTGGCTAAAGAGGACTGCTGCCCAGGATAAGAAAGCCCCTCACCTGGATTGATATCACAGTTAGAAACAGAAAACAAAAGGTCGGGATAAATAGTTTTTTCAATTGGAATAGAATAGAATAGAATAGAATAGAATAGAATAGAATAGAATAGAATAGAATAGAATAGAATAGAATAGAATAGAATAGAATGAATAGAATAGAATAGAATTTCAGTTGTATGGGATCCTAACAATCATCTAGTCCAGCTGCCACACCACTTCAGGGCTGACCAAAAGTCCAAGTGTGCTATTAAGGCCATTGTCCAAATGCCTCTTAAACACTGACAGGCTTGGGGCATTGGCCACCTCTCTAGGTAGCCTAGTCCAGGGTTTGACAAAGAAAAGCAAAGGAATACTTTCTAAGGTCCAGTCTAAACCTTCTCTCCACAGCTTTGAACCATTCCCACACATCCTAACACTGGATCCCAGGGAGAAGAGAACAACTGCTTCCTCTCCCCTTCCCCTCCCCAGGAAATTGTACAGAGCAATGAGGTCACTCCTTAGCCTCCTATTCTCCAAATTCAAGAAACCCAAGCTCCCTGGCCACTCCTCGTGGGACATTCCTCTCAGGCCTTACACCAGCTTTGTTCCTCTTCTCTGGATACATACATACACCTTCACATCCTTATAAAACCGTGGGGCCCAGAACTGCACATAATACTCCAGGTGAGGCTGCTCCAATCCTAAACAGAGTGGGATACTCATCTCTTTCTCCCAGCTGGTGATGCTGTGGCTGATGCACCCCAGGATGGAGTCTGCCCTCTTGGCTGCCAGGGCACACACTGCTGACTCATGTTGACTCTGCTGTCAGCCAGCACCCTCAGATCCCTCTCTGCAGGGCTGCTCTCCAGACACTCCTCTCCCAATTTTACTTGTGCCTGGTGTTACTCCATCCTAGATGCAGAATCCAGCATTTGGATTGTTAAATTTCATCCCATTGTCAGTGCCCAATGCTCCAATCTATCTAGATCCCTTTTTGCATTAGCAAAATCCCAGAGGTATCACTGGATGCTCCAAACATTCAGAAATAATCCTTAAACACTGTAATGAGGAAAGCAACAACATTTTCTGGTTATTGAAGGCAGTGTAATTGCAGAGTCTCCTGACATTGACTGAACAGTTAAAAAATGGCAGATGAAATTCACTGCCAGCAAAAATTATGTGAGGTACTTAGGGAAACACATTTCTAACTTTAAACACTATTGGCAGAGACTCTTATGGAACTAGTTGTTATCTCTTATGCAATAGTTTTGAAAATTATAAACTCTAGGTTCTGAAGTTTTGAAGCTCTAAGATGGCAAATCCAATGGTCAGTGACAAACTAGCAGACACAATACTAGAAACAAACTACACAGAAAACAAGGCAATGTCATGAATTAGATTGAGTGTATTCATACCTCAAATATCATGTCCTTCTTGTCTATCTGTGTGAAAACAACATCACAGAAAGGAAAAGGTGCTAAAAATACCAGCAAATATGGTTGAAGTTATACCATGGCATCTTCATGAGGATCAAGTAAATAGACAAGATTCTTCATGCTGGAGAAAAGACATCTCACGCAAGAGAGGATACAGGTATGTACAGGGAGTGAAGGTGAAAACACATCATACTTTATATCAGTCAAGAAGAAGCACCATCACGCCCATGATGAAATGAACACAGCACAAGCTCAGAACAAAGAAAAGGAAAACATTTTTACTTACATCTAAACGGTGGAGTTTTTTTGTCAGAGGATTACATAGAGAGGGAAAGGTTCTTAGGTTTGAAAGATCACTGGACTAACTAATGGTTATACATGAAGGATACCATATCTCTGGCTCAGGAAATACCTGAGCTTCAGGTTGGGATTGTTTCCTGGAAGGATACAATTACTTTCTGGAGATGACTTTTGACACATTTAGGTTTCTACTACTGCTGACTGCTTAAGATGGGGTACTGAGCCAGAAACATGCCTGGTGTGAATTGACCACTATGGTCAATTCTCACATTCATATGAGGAAACAAAGAAGAGCATCTCTGGGGAGAGAACATGGAAAGGAGTACATAGGATAGCATCACGAAGTCTTTTGCAAGGTAACAGCTATTTTTTCTATTTCCCAATGTATAACAACTAGATATTGTCAACTTATTAGCACTGTCATAATAAGAAATAGTCTATATCCACTTGTATTCTATATTTTTCTCTTTGACTTTTGTTGTGGTTTTTGAATGTGTACATGCACACTTCATGTAAATACATGTACATTTTCTACCCAAACTAAAATGCATCAGAGCCACTATACATTTGCAATCTAAATTTATTAGCTAATATAATCTTGTGATGTAATTCACAGTAGAGTGTTTCTCTAACAGAAGTCCCATTGCCCTTCAGTAGGACATATGCTCTTCCATCAGCAAGAGGGTTTGAAAATTCCACTTCGTTGTCTCTTCCCACCTTCAGTATCAATGGGAGATTCAGGATTATCAGACATAAAATCCAAATAATTTGTTCAAAGGAATATTTTAACACAGTAACACACATCAGAGACTATAATATAATTAATAGGAACCTCGAAGGACCAGCTCTGGATGCCCTCAGCTGTCACTGTCCTTTCCAGGGTGGAGAGTGTTCCTTAGAGTATTTGTCCCTGGGTCTCTGTGTCCTTGATATTAATCCATTAACCAGACTACCATATAAAAAAAAAACAAATAAAAAAGGAGTATTTTCTTGTTTTTAAAATCAAAGACCTCCTAATTTCTTATTCTGGAAAACATGCTAAAATGTGAACATTTTCTTTTTTAAAAAAGTTTATTTTCTCTATGTTTTTTTTCAATTGTATATCTGCAAATGTGGTGTTTTTGCAAGAATTTCATTCATCACTCTGTGGTATCTTACAGACTAGCAACAATCCACAGTTCATAACTGAGATACACTGCCTTACAGCACTCAAAGTGGAAATTAAGACAGCACATGGCCAATTAGTATATTGAAATGCTGATTAGTACTGTCAATGTTGTTAATGAAAACATTAGGGACTCTGAATATTACATATAGGCATCTCTTTTAAAATACTACACTGCTGTAAATGATCAGTCTGGATATTGACATAGAATGTGTAGTTTGATTTGAAAAGTTCCTTTTCAGCTTGGGACAACTCTATATTCTAAGATTCACGTTTTCAGCTCACACAGCCAAATCAGAAGACCTGGTAATTACCAGCATGATGGCAACTGTTCTGTGTGAGGGCTGCTGGGGGCAGATGATCCCCCTGTGCCAGGCAGTTCAGCCCTTGGGAAGGCCTCCTCAGGGATGTGTGAAGGAAGCAAGTTTCACCAGCAATCTAGAGCCTGTAGATGAATGATGTAACTCTTCAATTAAGGTTTTGGGGGATTTTTCCATTTAGATAACTCATTAATCAATACAGCTAATTATGTTTGAAAAAATAAAAGCATGAACATTTATAATACAGCCTATAAGGATTCATGCTTAAAGAACTGTTTCATTCCATAGAAGAAATTAATACTTTTCACCACCAACAGTAAAAAATAAGCACACAGTCCTTTGATTGGTACACTTGATACTGTCAAGACATGAGAATCCCATCCAGCCAAAACAGATGGAAGAAGTAACCTCTCTTTGTTACAACACCATATCATGAAGTCCCTGTCTCAGCAAAGCAGCAGGATTAATTTACATTGCATGCCTGGGGCTTTATATGGACTAGAGATGCTGAGGAAGTCTCAACACAGCCCTCTCCATCTTCATTTCCAGAGCTTATATCACAAGATAGACCACTTTTGCTGACAGTCTGCAGGCATCCTGATCAAAACTAGGTGTATTGCCAGGAACTCTGATTCTGGATCCCTCCAGGGGCAGCCTTGCTGCCCAGGATGACTATGTACAACCTTCCTAGCCCTCCCACAGCCAGCCAATGGACATTACCACCCTACAAGCACAGTGACACACTAGCACAGAGGCATCTCACTAAAAACAAAAGGCATGATATATGGTACCCTCCGAGTTCCCACTTCTACCTGGAAGCAGTCCCCCTTATGACAGTTTGGATGCCTCAGCACAACGGGGACAGGCACAGGCTGCTTCCTGACCCAAACTGGGCCTCCTGCAGTCCTTTGGGTGTCCCTTTGGTATGGGCCTTAGGATCTCCCAGGCAATGCAATGCAATGTTTTCCATGGCCTGTGACAGAATAAGGGTCTTTCAAATGAGTGAAGAACAAATTCAATTTCCATGAACCATCTAATGAAAATACACTGTATCTTGTACGGAGTACAAATCCAGATCAGAAAAGTTTGACAGTCTCTCCTTATCCAAAGTATATATAAACCAGTGTTATGAATACATTGAATTCAGTAGCTGTACAAAAATAATGTTATTTCAATAAATAAATTTTTAAAAGTCGTAGTTTGTCTTTAAGCTTCTTAACTCCAGATTTTTTTCTGCCATCGGAAGAACCAAAAATTGAAATTGGTATTTTTGGAAGAGAGAATGCATGAGATACTATCATATGAGGCATTAAGGAAGAGAGAAAAGAGCATAATACTAACAAAAATACCTTGATTTCATGTACAATCACACTACTTGTTAGAGGCTACATCTCTGAAGAATACATCTGGTTGTATTTTTACAGCAAGTATTAAACTTTTAAAACCAAATATTGAGGGAGGAGGGGAAGAAGCAGCATATTCAAAAAATGGGCATATACAAGTGATAAAAGCTTCTTATGACATGAATAGTTACGCCATGATGTCCCAAGGAGCCTTGCACTCTAACATATCGTGTGACCTTTGTATACAAAAAAAATACCAGGTCCTCATCCTCTAGTCCATGGGCTAACCTTGTAGAAGCCACTCATAAATTGAGAGCAAGGTAGAATTCTGTCAGTCATACATTTTCACTGAGAAGTCTGCAACAAGGTGTGCAGCAGACCTGCTACGAGAAGCACAGTTGCCACATATTAAATAAGATAAAGAGCACAAAAATTCCTCCACAGACAGCCTAAACCAGATAGTGTGAATACCTGCTGGCCAGTTTTAAGTTCCTGACATTTCTCAGCTTTTCAATAGCTGACTTTTCTGCTTCTGTGTTCTCCTCCATCTCCCTGTCTCTGTACCAAGGGGAGACCTGAAAACGAAGCTGAAGCAACTCTTTCATCTTCTTTTTGTGACCTCCAGCTGGCAAAAGATCAGCTGTGCAAAATTTTTTTCTTAATCCCTGCAACTATATGCTGGAGCAGTGCTCAAGGGGATACAAGTTTGTTGCTCTAGTTCAAGTAACCCCAACAAAGTCTGTGTAATCTACAACTATTGAATCTAATGATATGAGATGATGATGATATTACTATTATTGTGTCTTACATATATAAGAGCTTTCTGATCCTCAATAGCCTGCTGGGCCATTTCCACCTCATGGCAGTACAATTTCTTTTCAAACAGAGAGCTATAAGAGAGTTCAACATTGGCTTAACATATTTTATCCATAACCTTGCCCTCAGAAGTTATGGTGCTTTTTCTACAGAAACATGCCCACAGAAATTTGCCTGGGATCATGTCCAGGAAGGAGAACATTTCAATAGTAACAGTCAATAGTTCAGAAACAATCACATGATTAACAAGTTTAGACAGTCTAAACAATAGATGCTTCTGTCAGTTTCACCAGAATACACAGGTATTTTTTAAAAACTTTTAACATAGCACAAGTATTTCCTCCTGTAGGTTTCAGGGTAATTTGTATTCTAACGTGACAACTTCAGGCACTGAGCAGAGCATCACTTGCTAAGGTGCCCTATACTGACAAATATATTTATTTGTGATATCTTGCTTGCTTGCTCGTGGTAGGTGCTGGTATGCAAAACCTGACAAACTTTAAGCCAGACAAGATTACGAAAAAACAGAGAGGTGTTTTAAAACCTGGTATTTTTACCCTCTTCTTGTTTCCCATGCTACTTTTTTGCCTTGTCAACTCTGAAGACTCATGGCATATGAATAGAAAAGTATCTCTCCAAGCAGTTGAAAAGACTTGGGGATGTGTGGATACTCTGCATAGTTTCTTATTAATCATATTCAAAGCTTAGACAGTAAACAAGGGTTTACGTTCAAGGCACACATCCCAGTTTTAAAACTAGGACATGTGTCTTCAAGTCTGAGAAAAAAAGAGAAACAGAAAAATGCCTGAAACATTTTTTTAGTATAGATAGGACAAATGTGCTGCAGCAGATTGGAAAGAAATATAAGCAAATGTCACCTGACTTCTCATACTGGGTGGTTGATACAGTATGTGCACCAGGTAGAACTTCTCTCAACAGCAATCATGGAGTGAGACTCAAAGTGCTAGAGAAGAGGATGAAAGCCTCTGCCTACCCATAGCTATAATATTTAAATGAACCCTAGGGTCAGGAATTTAAATCTCAGTGATGAGGCTTTAATAAATGCCACCACCAATGCATAGTTACTATGTTAAAGCTACCAGTTTGAGTATGAAATTGGCAGCATCAGGCTAATAATATCAGCTATGAGGATCTTCTTATACATTCTTTATGTGTCTTGCTATTTACCTGCCCTCTGGATCTCTCTCTTCTCTCTTATTATTCTCCCTGAGTAATACTCTTCTCTGCTGGACTGACAGGGATAACAGGCCAATACTTTTTACTCTGACAGTTTTCTTCTTGTTCTTCTGGGATACAGTTTCTCTTCTCATGACTGACACAAAATGGAAGTTTGGCCTCCTAAATTACTGGATCTTAATGATAGACGACACGGCCATTTACCTTCGTGTATCAGGGCCCCTTCAAGCAATGCACTGCCCTTGCCTTACTACACTGTGACTCTCTATTAGGTTGCTTCTGTTAGATTTCTGAAAGATTTTCTCCTCTTCTCTTTCACCTTTCAGTCTTTGAGCATGAACCTGCAGGGCTGCATGGAAGGAATGCACAGAAAGTCCCGAGGACAAGAAGAATTACTCTCAAGAGAAAACTAAATGCCATCCCAACTGCTCTCTGCTGATCTGTGCTCCTGTCTTGGCACTCCAGAAACCTCAGACCTAATTAAGTGATTAATTACACATACACTTTTAAAATATAAATAAATATCATGGTTTATATATATATATCACTAGAAGAAACACCATTTACTGTGTTCTTGAGATTTATTCTGTATTAATTACAGCTGCTACCTTTTTCAGAATGCTATGATTTAGGATCCTCCCTGTTCACCTGTCTCAAAGTACCCATCGCTTACAGGTTCTTTATGGAAATACATTTTAGAAATGGCCTCTCCCATTTATGTACAAAGAACATCCTTCTAAGAAATTTGCAAACTGTGACACATAACAGCTTTTTAAAAGATAAAAACAGCTCTGTGCAATAGGTTATGGAATGAGAAACCCCATGGATGTATTTTCCTGCAATAGTTGAATCTAACAGATTCATCTGGAGTTTGGTTAGGGTACAGGATTCAGCATTACTCCTTCTGTTACAAACTACCTTGTAATCTGTGGTGATTGCAAGGAAACCCATGTTAGGTTTATGTTTCATTCAATCAATAACTCAGCAATCCAGAATATCTCACAGCTCCTTATGGCAACACTGGTACTTTCTTCACAAAATGAGCTAACCATGCCTTACATTATTTCCATAGCAGTGTACAGCACCTAGACTGTCCTTCTGTATGTCTCACAATCTTAAGACATCTCTCGTAAGTCCTGACAAGATCATACAGCATGCACAGCATCATAATGTAGTATATTTTATGCAGTGTATAATGATATATAGATGCACACATCTACTTGCAAAGCACCCATCAGGTGTAGCTCACTGGAATAGTTTGCTTTCACTGAGTTAACTTTTTAAGGAACAATCCAACAAGATGTGCAGTGTATTGGATTTAACCCAGCAATATTAAAACAGGAGGGCAGTTATTTTGGTGCCAATAGACATTTCCTTTAGCACCAGCAGACATTTAGAGTGGCTTCTTCATAGAAAATGCTGTCTTAAAACATTGTGTTCTAGAATAGAAAGTTCCTGAGAAATCTTTTCTATATTATAGGGATTGACCTTTCTTTTTCAAGATCTGCTGTAATACTTTGCCCAAAATAGCACATAAACCTGTTTCAAAACAATTGCAGACTTTTGTTCACTAAAAAAACAGTTCACACTGAAAACCAGAAGTATATGAAATGAAGTTGAAAATATAATTCTGATATAACTACCAATGATCTGTACAGTTTATATTTGATAAAATTTCAGAAGATTTATATAAAGATATGAATTTCACCAAATATTTCTAAAACTTTGACACAAAATGCTTATGTAAGCACATCAAATGTTTTTGAAGACACTGAAATCAAACCATTTCATATGTTTTGATTAAAAAGATAAATGCATGAAAACCATAAACTTTATAATAGATAGCAAATCACTAATAGCGATACAAATAAATACTCCACTAATACTAACACTTCATGTTATATGCATATACCATAATGCTTATACAGTGTTACAGATATTGTGGTTATGAATCATTCCATTTTTGAGGATATTCTCGCCGTTTAATGAAGAATATCACTTTATCTAAATTTTTTTACAAAATAAGATACTGTTTTGGGATGTTGTTGTACATTTTGTTTGTTTTCTTTACCTAAAACCAATTTTAACAGCAGACTGGTAGTTTAAGCTCTGATTACAACAAACACATATATACATTTTTTTCCAAGATTATACCCATTTATTTTCTAACTGTCTATAAATGTGAGGTTCTTTTTCAAAACTTACATCCTTATGTCTCAAGGAGAAGCTTTTTATTTTGTTTACATCAGTAGATATCTGTTGCAGTCAGTGAAGTTGGATTTAGCAGCATTTGATTCAGGAAAAATTAGTAGTGTCTTACTTTATGACAGCTGTGTGAAAGTTTCCAAGAGCTGCCCGCATTTACTACCAAAGAACCCTACAACACTTTTGCTTTAGTCAGAGAATCATTGATACTCTAATTATAAAAGCATACTTACTAGTCAAAGTGCTCCAGGATTTCTACATCACAGCTTATCCACTGAATCAAAGAGTCTTTTCTCTTACCATGTTGATTTGCAAAACTTACACTTGTCATTATTGCCTCTAGATGTAGTTTGGGATAATTGAAAGCAAAATTCAGAATTTCAGAATCTCCTTTTCCTTCCCCTCTCTTTTTTAACATTTATTTTTCAATGCTTTGCTTACGGTCCTGTAACAAATACTGCTACCATGCTGGCTAAAATCTCTATGCATAACAGCTAATTGGCTATCTAAGACATCTTCTTTCAACAAGCAATGGTTATTGAATAGAATACAGTGGTATTCTTGGAAAGGGAAAAAAGAGAAGAATAATGGGCACTAGAATGACAATACAAGAAGAGGAGAAATCTCAGATTAGCCCAAACTCCCAGGCCCTAATCACTGACAGAAGAATCTGGTAAATCAAGGAAAAAGACATCAATCCATTCAAACAGGATTAAAGGTTTAAACTGAAAACAAACAAACTTGTTAGCCTTTGTGGGAAAAATTTGCATTGGGGTTTTTTCAGAGGTGAAACAGATGACTAAAATATTTCCAAATGCCTATTTAGTACCTCATCTGAATGAGAAGAAAACTATACCACAGAAATTAAATCAGTGTAAATGCTAAAGTAAACTGATTCATGTGAGAATGTGGCAGAGTGCAATGACCTGGTGATCGATAATATTTAAAGCTGTGCGATTATTGGCATAAAAAAAATATTTACTACTAAAATATATTTGTCAAGCACACTGTGCCTTTTTTAACAAATACATATGTTTCTTTGGAAGACTTTCAGTAGTCTCCTTACACCTGAAAAAAAATACCAATAGAAACTGCTATGACTGAGGTTTCATTTTTGATTACAAATGAGAGTTACCAAATTTATTTTGACCCTTTATTTAGTGGAAAAATAAGAGACAGGTGTTGTACAGTAGGGTTTATGTTATCCTTTCTTCTCTTAACATAGTGATTATAATGTAAAAGGGCATGCAATGAAAGAATTAAAATAGACTTTCTGTGGCACATGCAATACCATCTAAACCAGCTTTGTATCATTGTTGCTGATGCTTTTCCAAATGCAATTTTATTACACCTATTCTAAAAAGAGCAAGGGGTGATTTATTATACAGCTCTTTCTATCTTCGTGTTTAGATGAGTAAGTCAATTTTTAGTCAAATTATTAAATATAATACCTGATTCATGAATGTTATTTGACATATTTGTATTCTTTCTTACTGTTAGTAACCTTTGACAAACAGGTTTAGAAATCATGATTTTAATAGCTATTTCTTTCACAGCAGCAATTGTTTATCAGGAGTAAAAACCATTGTCATCTGCTAGTTACTTTCTTTTTTATGACTATTAGCAATCCTGAAGCCATTGCAGTTGTGAGATTTCTGCTAATGATGTCTGTAACTTAGAATAATTATTTGATTTATTAGTATCTTCTCTCTGCTAATAGTTTCTCTACATATCCTCAAGGAAGGTTTTTTTTCCAGTAACTGCATGGTAGTATACATCATATTTATTAAATTTACAGCGGATGTCTTCAATCCTAGTCAGAATATACAGTATGCCACAAATTTAAATAATGAAATTCTATGTGGAACATGTTATTGGGCTGGGGATATTTGACCTGGAATGCCATTAACTTAACTTATACATTTTAAAATCACGTTTGAAATGCTGCAAAACTAAGATTGTAGTGAATTTAATTTCAAAGTCATTTTGGATGTCCTTTCAAACTGTATGTGGTAATCCTTGATTTTTGCACTGATGCTAAATGTTAATGAACAGAGCCACAGTGTACCTTTTCACCTAGAGCAATGAAAACATTAAAATCTCTTTAGAAGACTGAATAAAACTTTATTTTATAAATATAATCCTTGTTGAAGCTCTACCATTTCACTGTACTTTTGAAATAAGAGCACATGGAAAATATGGAAGAGTTCCTTTGAGATAGCTAACTAAAGCTACAAAATGAGCACGGTACAGTATTTCCAAGGAACACGGTTCAAAAGTTGTACGATTACTACTAAGGTTGTTTTATTCTTTACCACATTTGGAACAGGAAGTCTGTGTTGTTCTTGAAGAATTCTGAAAAGCAATGTCACAGTCTGATGACCTCTTCTCCTCATTAAAACGTTCCCAAAGACAGCTCTCTGCATGATGTTTTGTAGCTTCAGCAGCCATGAACTAATTTGTACCTCTTATTTTGATCATGCAGTGGTGAAAGAACCAAACAATATTTTTCTTTAAACACAGAGAGGTCTTTCAACAGCTCAGCATGCACTTCTACCCTCTTTTTAATCTTGGAGCACCTATTTATTTGCTCTTTTCACCACTAAATCTTCTTTGCTCCTTTCTGCCCCCCTGCAAAGCTGCTAGTTAAAATCTTCAGTGTTTTTTCTTCATAGGCTTAAACCATTAGAAGGGTATTACCATAAAAAGGGAGACAAGGACTTAGAGACATGGTGCACCAGAATTTGCATTTCTAATTTTTAATCCAATTAAACTAAAATAATATTTATTTAGCTACAACCTTTCTATAATGGGTATAAATTCACTAAAGCTAATGGAAAATTTTCTTCCTGGAGGAAATTAGTTATAGGTGTTCACTGTGATAACTGATTGGTTCTGCATACTGAGTGTCTCCAGATTTTGCATATAGGTAATTAGTATTCAGCTAGTTGATGTGTTTATTTTGCACATCTTCTTTTTTGTATGTGTGCAATTCATTATGCAAGTCTCTTTTTGCTCTGCATAGTGGACTCAGTATATGCAAATTGTTAGAAGGTACTCTAAGGGCATTAGTTTTAATACATAAGGCATATACCTGGAAAGAAATGCTGTATGGATTGACATATTTACATTACAACAAAGTGTTGTTTTTTTCAGACAGCTACTGAATAAAAGCCAGTGGCATTATTACTTGTATTTAATTTTAAATCAATATACTTTAATAAGTAAGGTATACTTTGTGCACAAAGTATGTGTTTTGTAAACCCAAACCTAGCCAAACTCTCAGAGAACCTTGTTCTGTTCCCATTGATTTTGGTTCAAGTAATGAAGTCAGCATTGCTTTTAGCCTCTCTCAGGCTTTTCTAGTAAGGAGAGAGAACAGATAGGAACCACTTGGACAGAAACTACTAAATCTTGCCTTTTAAAGGGGAGAAAAGCTGTGCTCTGACTCCTGAGCCCTGGGATAGCTGCAAAATGGAAAATGCCTTGCCTACCAGTACATTCCCCTGCACTCCTTGTCTTCTGTGGGCACATGTCCTTCAGGGCCCACCCCATGCCTGGGCAGAGCTCTGTCCACAGAGACTGCCAACATGCTGCCACCAGAAAACTGCATACAGGTATCTGAAAAGATATTCACCCTTCTTGAGGGAAGTCTGCTATAAATCTCCATTCTTGCTCTCCCATCCTTGCTATCTGTTTCCAGAACTTTGGGGTTCAAACTACTCAGGGAAGTCATGGGCTCTGAGAAAGATGTACCCATAGCTCCCAGTGATGGCTATTTACCTGCAGAACCAGGTGGGAGAACTGAGGATGAGGAAGTATATCACTTATTTATTTATTATTATACTGGATATTTTCCAGAAGTATGAACCATTCCATTCTCTGGTAAAAATGAAGACACAGCCAGTTAACCATTCCTGGTTTCTGCTGCGTATTCCAAAAAGCAAGGAAACTTGTGATTCTAGGATATGATGTTCCAACCTAGACATTAATTTTTAAATTTTGTTTTGATTTCTTGAATTGCAGGGAGATTTTCAGAAGGGCACAGTAACAAAGAAAACCCCACCCAAACAGTTCTAAGCCAACTCTTGCATTACCCTTGGTGTAAATTTTTCAAAACGAATAAATTTACAGGAAAACTTTCTACCTTGCATTCTAAGAGGAACAGATATGTAAATACCAATTAAATTTTTCAGTGTTCCAAGTAGGCAGAATTATATTTGCAACTTCCTTACTGCGTTGTAAGTATCCTGTGTACATATATGTATCACTGAATCATCATCAAGTACTTTCTTGTTAACGTGTTGTTCTTTATTTCCATAGAAAGAATAATGTTTTATTCAGTCTCATCCAGAATGAAGTTAATATTCTTCTAGCATATTCCTCAGGAGACAATTTCATATTATAATATGGCTCCTCCTACCTTTATATGAATAAACAAGCTTTGTTAGAGCTTATAATTTATGCATTTTACTTTCGTTGGGCTTAAGGTTTCCATAAGAAAAAAATCATTGGATTGGATTTCATGGTGGGGTATTTCTGTTTCATTTTTAAAACTAAGGATGAAATAAATAATATGGCCTACATTAAAGTAAATTCCAGACCAAAAGAAATAAAAAATGCTGTTTTGTGAACACATCTCCAACTGAAAATGGGCTGCCATTAGATTGGTCACCTCATTGCACTCAGGCAACTCTTGTTATGGCATTTTACTGGAGCGACAAGACTTACCCTTGTTGGAGAAGGAACAGATTAGGGAACATTTAAAACACTGGACATTAAAAAGTGCATGTGACTTGGCAGCATGTCATTTGTGAGGCCACTCTTGATTATCTTTCCTAGATGAAAGCAAATGTCAGTACTATCTCCAAGATGGGAAAGAAGGAGGATACAGGGAAAAACAGACTACTCAGCCTCACCTCGATCCCCATGAAGCTGATGGAGCAAATCCTTCTGGAAGCCATTTTCACAGAAGATAAGAACAGGAAGGTGACTAGGAGTAGTCATCACAGTTTTGCAAAGCAGAAGTAATTTCTGACAACCTGATAGTCTTCTACAGTGACATGACTAACTCATGAACAAAGGGAGAACAGTGCATGCCTACCTCAATTTCAGCAATTGTCTACCTCAACTTTCAAAATTGTCTGCCACAGCATCCTCATAGCCAAAGGGATGAAGCTCAGACTAGGCAAGTGCACAGTGATGTAGTCTGAAAACTGTCTGAAATGTTGGAATCCAAGTGGAATGAAGTCCAGCTGGAGGCCAGTTGTTAGCAGTGTCCCCCAGGGGTCAATACTGGGTCCAGTATGGTTTAGCAGCTTCATTAATTACCTAGATGATGGGACAGGCTGCACCCTTATCAAAACTGAAGACACAAAACTGGGAGGAGAGGTTGATACACTAGCCTTTCAGAGGAACCATGGCAGCATGGAGAAATGGGCCAATAAGAAGCTCAAGAAGCACAAGTAAGGGTAAACAGCCCTGGGGATGAAAACACCATCCACTAGTACAGGCCTGGGAATGAATGGTGGGAAAGGAACTTTGCAGAGAAGGCCCTGCAGGTTGTGGTAGACAATGGGGTAGCAATGAGCCCTTACAGCAATGAAGGCTAAACATCCCTCGTGATCTGCATCAGGCAGAGCATCACATTGCCTTCAAATCAAGGGTGTGATCTCCTCAGCACTGGGAAGATCACAGCTGCAGTGCTGGTCAAGTCCTGGGCTCACCAATGCAAGAGATACACAAGCTTACTGGGGGTAGTATGGAAGAAGACTATGAAGATGATGAAGAGATTGAAGCATGTGAGCTATGTGAAGGGGTTGAGAGGGCTGGGACTGGTCAGCCTAGAGTAGTCTAAATACCTGATGGCAGGGAGTAAGAAAATAGAGCCAGACTTTCTCAGTAGTGCTCAGGAACAGGCCCAAGAGACAATGGGCACAAACTGAAATATAGGAAACTCCAGTTAAACGTAAGAAAAAACTTTTTTTTTACTGTTCAGCCACTGCAGCAGGTCACCTGGGGAGGCTGTGGAGTTACCAGCCTAGGATATATTCAAAAGTCAACTGGACATGGCCATGGGCCACGTGGTGTAGTTGAGCAAGGAAGGTGGACTAGCTGGTTCTCACAGGTCCTTCAAGCTCAACCATTCAGTGACTCCGTGGGTTTTTTGGTGCAGGTGAATCAGACACACCAGAAACTACCCCTGACACAATGATAAATATTCTGAAATTTTTTCCACAATCATGGAATAATAGCAGGGGAGCTCTTTAGCTGTCGTCACCTGTTGTTTGGATTAAAACTATTTGCCAGATAGAGAGAGGCTGTATTTTCCATCATGAAAATATAAAAAGTCCTTTCAGTGTTGGGAAGGATGATGTCAGTGGACTGGTGTGGCTTGTTCATAATCCAGGTAATGCAAATAACCCCTACTAGGTTAGAAACATGCATCAATTGTATGAAAATGTCTGTAGCTTTGTAAATAAATTTGCTCACAGCTAAAGAGGCTACTGCAGCTGGAACTTTGAAAGGGAAAAAAAATCACTTTTCTGCTCCAAAATTGCCATGCCTTCCTCCCCTAAAATCTGGTGTTTACAATACAATCTCTGTTTATTATATGATCTTCTGGCAAATTACTACCAGTTAGGTCTAGATTTAAGGTAGGAATTCTCACAAGAATTGTGTATGGTGTAAATTGTTAAAAGCTTTTTGCTCCATAAACCAATTTTCTAACTTTACTAAGCCTCAAACTTGTTCAAACCTTTCATTCAGATGAAAAATCACAGATAAGAGTATGACAAAAGTGAGGAAGTTTCTGAAATCTTCTGATTCCCTAGAACTGAGGTAGCTATTGAATGTGAAACAGTCCCAGTTGGACTAAGCAGTTGCCTGTGACTGCTGTGTAATGGTCATGTTTCCATGCTATTTCCTCTAACTGCTGGGATAAAGGAGTACACTTTGTTTATGAAAGACAGGCTCTGGGGAAAAAGAAGTAGATGCCACACTGAGCATCAAAAATGTAGATCCTTGCTCAACTGCCAGAAGAGGTGAGAGGTGCATTGAGCATCTTAAGGAAAAAGTAAAAGGCAAAAAAAAAATAAAATAAAGGCAATGTCATAATAGGAACATGCTAGAAATAACCTAATCAGAAGAACATAGAAGAGTGGGGTTTGGTACATTTTTGTGTAGGGTTTTTTTTTCTTTGCAAATAATAGAAGCATCCAAAGGATGCCCTCTTACTTGTAATAGGAATCTTGAATTAAGTGCTAGAAAATGATGTCAGGATGAAGAAAGTCCAGTAGGCTTTCAGGACACATTGAGGAGAACTTTCTTTTAGGAAAATGGAAGAAGATGATAAGAAGTTTGCAGCTGTTTTAGAACTGATTCTGACTAATAGGACAATCTGGTTGAGAAGTTGGAGGTAGAAAGCAATTTTGGTTAAGGTGATTACAAAACTATAGAGTTCACAAATCTAAAAAAAATGAGGAATGGGAGCAGCAGAATAGGAACAGTGGAGTTTAAAAAAGCAGACTTCATCAAATTCAGGGAACTGGAAGACAGGGTCTCTTGGGAAGTTATTCTAAGGAAAAAAAACTCTCTAAGCAAAAGAGTTCACAGTTACAGAAAGGGACTATATTAAAGATATAATAGCAGACTGTAATGATGCAAAGAAAACATATGGAGCATAGTAAGAGCCCAATATGGCTCCACCGAAGGCTCTTCAAGAGCCAGGAGAAGAAAAAGGAAAGCAGAAAAATACAAATATAAGTACAAAAGTGGGGAAAAGACCTACAAGTGTAGATGTAAAAGAGACTATAAAGGAATAACATGCAGTGTAGATCAAAGTGTATATGAGTTTCATCTAACAAGGAACATAAAATGCAATGAGAAAAATATTTTAGAAATAGGAGGACAGCAAAGAAAGGAATGCCTGTTGCTTTACAAGGAAAGAAAGAGAACAGCACATCGTAAAGACTGAAAAGTTAGTAACATCTTTGCTTCAGCACTCACAAAGGGTGAGATTTGATCTGATATTTGGTATACACTGCACTTAGTAAGGATACTGACATGGTTTTAAGTATCATTCTTGCTAGCAAAGAACATAAATACAAAGTACATATAGATAAACATTGTGAAATAGGTGTGTAACTGCCCAGGAAAAAGAATGTGCTCACAAGGTAGTTATCAAAATTTATCTGGCTGATTGTGAGAAGAAATCAAGCAACAGGCTGCAGACATCCATTAGGGTTTTTTCAATAAGTTCCTCAATTCCCTGAATGGCTGATTAGAGAACATATTTGTCATATTTGCAGAGAAGTTTAAACTAGAACAGGTTGCAAATGATCAGTAGAATAGGGTTTAATGCTTAAGTAATGCTAATAAACAAGAGGCACATCTTGATATCAACATGATGAAATTCAGTAAAGACCAAGTAAAGTGCTTAGTAAGGACCATTCAAGTGATAAATGAGACAGGGGAACAGTTGACTAGTCAGCAATACTGAAAAACAGGCTCTGGACTTTCAGTGAATCAGACATTTGATTTAAGTCAAGAATATGATACTATTGTGAAAGGGCATTCCAGGACATATTTTGAGGAGCATCATATACAAGACACTGGAGTCATTCAATGCATGAGACATCGGCTAAGATGGAATGTTCACTCCTAGGCAGTGCAACGTAGTACAGAGACTACTTCTCCACTGGGAGACAGCTCAGCAGATAATAAGTATTTAAGAAATTTAGAAAATATTATCTCCAAGGTATGTTAAAAGAAATGTTCTAATTTATATAAAATTTCATTTAACTTCATTTCATTTCATTTCATTTAAAAATAGAGGAAACTTGGCAATATTCTTTCAACACAGGAAAGGGCTTTATAGGTAGCATAACACCCACTGTCTTTTATGGCCTATGCAGATTTGATAAAAACTGAAAGGATTAATGTTCGCTACCAATAAGAACCTTTTAAGAATTAATATAGTTAAATATTTGAACAGGCTACTTGGAAAACCTCATTGGCAGTGTTTAGGAGCAGATTTGATAAAGAGAAACATTCCCAATACCCTACTTGGCCAATCTTCCTAGTATTGTCCTATACTAAGTACCCTATTGTGATTTATTATATCAGGATTTCAACAGACTGCTGTTTCATTTACTCTTCAAAAAACTATTCAACATTCCCAAAACTACTTTATGATATGAGAGACATGAAGAAATTTGTAGTAACAATGGCTAGCTTTTGCAAATCAAGTAGCTAAAATACTAGGAGTGTTTTAAACAGAACAGAGGGCAAAAGACTCATGACTTGATAGAAATATTTTCAGGCTTCCCATCTTTTTAAGACTTAAAAATTTCTGGGCCCTCTTTTGCAACAGTCAAAAGTTTTTTTCTTATTTTTTCAAATACAGAACTGGTTATCTTCCTGCCCTAGCAGCAGTCTGCAACAGCACAGTTCTTTGATAAATCTGTGACAGAATTTTCTGGAAGTTTAGTCAAAATCTGAATTTACAAGACTTGGATTTTTATGCTGTGCTACTCTGAGTGCCATGTACAAACTTTTCACATTAATGAGTTCAGAAAATGTTGCCCTTTTTATTACCTAATTTAATACCTAACCAAACTCAAAAAATCCACAGATCTCCCATGCAATTCCAATGTTTGAAAAGGGACCAGGTCCACCCTTGGGTTTAGCAAAAACCCTCACTAAATCCACCCTATGCTACATGTGGCTCTTGATTACTGTGTGCCACTTTGATAAACTTGTCCTAAAAACCTCACTTTATATTTTTCAGTTTTTGCAAATCAGCACCTGATCTTGAAGGTGAACAAACCCACCCTTAACCCAGGGAATCTATTTTTCTTTGGCTCAGATAGAAACAAGATGCTGTTGATGTATCATTGAGCAAATATATTCGTTCTGCACAATAAGCTGGTTCACCAGATAGTGAAACGGACTCTAGAGGGCAAGAACACTTAATTAACATTCTTCATAAGGAAGAATAAGCTGTGCAGCTTGTCTAAAATCTCATCAGTCCTAGAGTGAGAATTTAAGCCTTTCTGTTTTCACAAAGTCCCATTAGTCTTGAGTCCCAGTAACAGTAGCAGGGGAGTGCTATAGACTGAATAGCTTGTTTAGCCTCTCCCTTCACAATGTCTCCAATTTCATGGGCAGTTTCCCCAGTAACTCATACAAGAGTTAGAAAGTCTGACCTTGGACATCACCCAGAGACAGCCACCTCCTTACAGGACTGACTTCTGATCCCTTTGATTTAATGGAAGGACAGACTCTCCTTCTATTAAAGAGGTCAACTGTTCCAAGAGGGACTCTATGTACAGCAGGGAAAAAAAATCTCTGGCGCAATTTTGTCTAACAGAGTCTGATTTTTTTTCCTTAATCCACTGTGCACACATCACTATGTCCTAACTATTTCCGGTTCAAATGCAGTTTCATCAGAGCTATAACTGAAACTGTCTCAATGTGAAATATCTGAAAAACACCTCAAAAATGTGTTTTGTCTTATTTAGCTACTTAGAGACCTTAATGGACTGGTTCTCACTGGACTAAGAGTAGGACTTCAATACTGTGTGATTTAGGTGTATGCTGCATAATCTTGGCAAATCTTATATATCTCTTAAGCTTGAAATTTTATTTAAATAACTGTTAGATTTTCACTACTGATTCTTCCTCAAAAGTGGCTTTTACTATCCCCTCAGTCCTTATACAATGAAGGATGCAGAAGGAAAGATTTCTGAAGGCAATTCCTGTTAACAAAGAGTAGATAAAGTAACAGTTTATCACGTTCCCATAGATTGCAACACCTGAAAATTTTAATCACATATTAAGCCTTTTCCTTTGCTGATCTTACGGTAAAACTCCATAGTACTAGTGCCTGATCACACATTGTTCTCACTAGTCTCTGGAAAACAGTAGTCAGAACTGGTGAGAACCTGGCTAGTGTAACCCATTTTGTGGGAGAGAGAATTATCACAGCTTTTATCTGGAGAGAGGAAGGTCACTATTCTAGGGAATTAAGGAAGCCAGTTTTATTCCTGCTTAGAGAGAACACTTCTCCAATCTACCTGCCTTCCTGATTACTGCTCTTTATAATAAGTCCCAAAGGGAAAGGCTCAGGGTTCATGTACATTTATTTGACTTTTCCCCTTTAATAGTAATTGTAGATTTTGCCATTCTGAAAAACTACCTCAAAACCACTACACTAAACTAAAAAGCCATAGCACCATTTCCTTTATCCAAAGACCTCTTGATGCACTGAGAATAATATACTATAGACTGAGTAGAATAGCTTGAATAATACCTCTGAGGAACGGCTGTTTCCTGATTCTCTCAAGTTTCAGATCCAGAGTAACCCAGTTCTTCCTTAAGGTGGTTGTTACACAAGCTATGCTTCTCTGCTTCTTTGCAGAGGCATTATTCAACACACTGTATGAAACCACTGCTGAGGTTGGCCACAAATATAGCTGACTTTCACCAACAAAAATGTAAATCAACAGATATTGATGGTGTTCTACTTCCCTATTGGGTGATGGTATAGTTCAATTTAGCTGTACTCACATTATGTCAATGTACTTGTCAGGGGAGTTGGAACTAGCTGATCTTTAAAGGTCACTTCCAACCCAAACCATTTTTTGATTCTAAGATTGTAGCATTAATACCTGCCTTCCCATGTTTTCTACTCTGAAACCTTGCTCAGGGACTAGGTTTGGCTTTGGCTCCTGTAATCAGTCTCAGGCTGCTTCCATAAGAAGTGATTTGGCATATTATGATCCTACCTGTACATACCTGTGTGGGTTTCTTTCTAAATTAATTTGGTATATGAGTGTAGTGAGATAGATGGGAAGATGGTTATTGTGTTTATTTAATACTGTTTGGTGTGTCTATAATCGCAATGGCATGTCAGGAATTCTTTTGATACTACTCCCAAGTAGCTTCTAAAACCTGCAGTCTCATTCAATTGACCACTCCCAAGGTATACCACTCTCATTGGAACCCTACAAGTCAATATGACACTTACTGGGGATTTGAAATTGTCCTGATAAGGACTCAGGATTCTGAATCTGTGGTCAGGGTAGTCAAAGTAAGCATTTTTCTTCTTAGTATGACAGTATAGTTCCAAAATCAAATTGAAAGGTCATATATAAAATGTCACAAAATTCTCTATGTCAAGCAAGGAATAGTTGAGCTACCCTTATGTACCACTTTTAACTATTATTATTATATTTGTTTTATTTCAGGCAAGGAATACAAAATAAATTTTATCAATATACTTGCCAAATTAATGAAAAAAACCCACCATTAAATAAATTTCCAAATCCAAAATGAAATGGAATTTATTATAATGCATTATTTAAAGACAACTACAAAGGCACAGTAGGCTCTTCTAGAAATAGAAGACAATTTTATTTTGGTCGGAAACATTTAATTTAGAGTTTAAATAGAGTGAACCTTTGCTCAATCGTGCGAGTCCTGATTTTGATTTTACGGTGACAGCAGGAAAAGTTCCTGACATTTTTAGTATTTTACTTTTTCTCCACTAGATGTCCCCAGGCCGTCACGGTACGCTTTGCTTTCACTGATCGTGGATACTTCTTTTGAAGATTATTATTAAGATACCATGATTAACGACTTTCACTCCAGAGTTCATTTGGTCTGGAATATTAGCTAGACACAGATCTTCAAGAAGAACACAACAATTTAATTCTCTGCTTAAGATACAGTAGCATCCCAATTTTGGAAGCAATTAAGAATCACGTATGCATTCTCTGAAAATATTTAAACAATCAAAGCCTTAAAGCAAATGAAAAACCTTGCTGCAAAAATCCTTCTATATCAAAAGGGAAGTCTTAACGGGTAGGGGGTTTCTTTTCTGTTACTCCACTACTTTCAAAGGTTGTGTAACAGTTTAACAGAACATTCATAGTTGACTGAACTAACAGCAGGAGTCTTGCTTAATTTGAGTTTTAATGGATCTTTAAAGTAAGATGAGAGCAAATCTGGAATGATCACAAATATCATTTTAAGCCTTTCCTACCTCCTCAAAACGGCCCCTGCAACACATCCTAGGAGCCTGGAAACAAAACTTCCATATTAGACTCTTAAGATAGGTAAGCTGAGCGAGAATCAATTTTGCAATACTTTGCTTTTCTGACATGCAGTAAACTCTGAGAAGCTTTTGGAGTTTGCACTCTTTCAGCTGTAAGCAGTGCTACAGCAGAGTAGCAATGTGGAGGGAGGTGTGTATCTTACTTTCAGGGACATATTAAGGATTTCTTAAAGGTGGCAGTGGGTCTCCAACTGTAACCATTTAGCATCATGTTTCTGACTCTCAGGGCATCAGGTAAAATGCTAGTGCTGCCTAGATGAGCAGCTCATCTCCCAGAGAGGAAAAAAAATCCTAAAGAAAGTACTCTGCAGTCACACACATCCCTGGAACAGTGGCAAACACTGAGTAGGGGTCCACAACCTACAGTGATTTCATCAGCAGAGCCATCAGGACTCACTGTGACAATAGAAGACATAATTTTACCAATACTAACAATGAATAGATGTGAGAAACAGTGAAACAAAGCCAGGTGCTCTTGTTGCCACCCATTTGCTACAGTTACCAAGGTTTATCAGTTTCCAGAACTCAAGTGAGATACTATTTGCTACCAGAAACAGGGAGCTTTGTCTGGGCATTCTTATTTTTCTTTTGTGTAGAAGGCTCTAGAGAATTTTACAGTGGAAAAATGGCAGTCTTAAAGGTAAGCTGGCTGAGAGGTTTTTTCTGGTTTTTAGTTGGGTTTTTTGGCTTTTTTTTAAATGACAAGAATATTAAAGGGTTTGTGTAGGGTTTGTTTTGGAAAGACAGGAGTCTAATTTGCAGCTTGTTCCTCTCAAAATTCTTTCCTTTGTAGCCCAGATGCTCAGTGCTGTCCAAAAGAAATGGTGAAACAACAACACTACAGGACACAGAGAAGCAAAAACCAATCAGTCAAAGCAGACTAAAAGAGAACAGAGTGAAATATTTTCAAAACTTTCTGTTCTTTGTTTTCTTTCATTAACATGTAAGCAACAAAGGGATTCTCTTACGCCAGGGAAAATCTTCATTGACCCCCTTATGGCAGCTTTCCAGTCCCCTTATTAGCATCTGGCCCACCAGGAGTTACCATGTGCTGTCACCTGCAGTAGGTTGTGCCTGAGATTTGGTACTCAACCCTCAAAAGTCAGCCTGAATTTTCACTGCTTTAAAACTTTCCCACACGTCCACTCATGCAGCCCTGTGGCTTGACCATGGGTTGCATAGGCCCCAGGCAGAGCTGGGGCCTGGGGGTTGGCATGATTTTGGTGTGTGAGGACAGCTCAGAGCAGCCCTGGTGCTGAGGCAGGGTTGCCATGCTGTGGGCAGGATGGGATGGACCTGGAGAGGCTGCAGCCCCACTGTCTGCCCCTGTCCCCACCTTGCTGGTGGTGTAGAGAGCAAACTCCCACTCCGTCATCAGCCTTTTCCTCAGGGGACAGCTTGGCACCCAAGGCATCCTGTGCCTGCTGCCTCCAGCTATGGGGTCAGCAGTGTGGGGGCCAGCAGATGGCCCTAGGGAGGAAGAGCTGTGCTGCTGGACCCACCCTGCATGTCTTATTGGACACGTGGGTGCTGTGGCATCTCTGGCCCCTTGTCATGGGGTGGGCCAGGCTCCATTCCCATTACTGCATCAGGGACAGCAGCTGGGGGAGGCTGTGCTGGCATATGGCCGCAGGCATGGGGGAGACAAGACACAAAGGAGAGTGAAAGTGGAGCTGCTCTTGCTCTGCTCACCCTGCCTCACCATACCTGCTGGTTTCTCCTACCCACAGCAATATGCAGTCCCAGCTTCTTCTTGCTTAGGCAGAGAAATCAAACAGAGAAGCATCAATGTCACAAACATCTTAGAACAAGTAGCCATCCTGGCTAAATGTAGGCCAGATGAGATTCCTGGTTCTTTTTCTTTCAACCTTTTTTAACTGAACAAACTTGAAGCAGTGTGTATCCTCTTCTACATACAACTAGCTAGAGGCAGCACCTTGTGAAAGGGCTACGTGAAGTAGAACTAGTTTGGTACTTCTTCACTTAGGCCTCAAGCAAATTAAGCCAAACAAATTGCAGTAAGTGAGTTGGGCACTAGTCCAAAAGGCACAAGGTCTTACAGTACAGTTTTATTGCTGGGTTCCTGTGTCACCTTTAAGTCCCCAAGGAGCTGTCTGTCTGAGCATCCCTGACTGCGAAGCAGAGTTAATATGCAACTGTCCTAATTCTGTGTGAGTCTTCGAGAGTGAACTGGCTTCTAGGAAGTAATCTTTTTTATATGTACTGCATGCTCATTGCACCTTAAAATGATTAACAAACTGTCACAGAATGAGATGTTACCACCGAGTTAAGACTTCCCTGAATAATGTGCAGGGGTTTACTTTTTACCTTCTCTGTACCCTAAAGTTTGCAGAAGCTTTCCAATACCTCCAAAACTGAGATCTGAGGAGGTCAGTGATTGTCTGGATTTTCTCCAAAACTAGGACAGAGTATCTGTATTAACACAGTGCAAAATTTCTGTGACATTTTTTGTGGCAGAAATAGTGTTCAGAGTGCTCAAAATGTAACTTGCACACAAGAGAATGTTTGACAATGTAAAAGAAGAACATTTCCTCCCTGAAGTTCACGTGGTGGGCTGACTAAAGCTCTCTGGGGGTTCCCCTTCTGCAGACTTCAAGCAGGGGAAATATCACCAAATATATCAGATCATCTCTTTTCTTCTACTCTTTCCTGTCTGCAGACAGAACTCCCCTTTGATACCCCATAGAGTTCATCTGGTGGACAAGGCAAAAACCTCAGCTTTTCTTTTTGTCATATGTTACACTCACAAATTTTCCCCTCCACATTCCCAACTTCTCTGTTTTGTCTTCTCCCTATTAGAAAACCATATGCTTTCTCCGTGTCTCAAGTGTTCTGATTCCATAAAGCAGGGAAAATTCATTGACTACATAAGTCCACTCATTATCCTCTTCTACAGAGTTGAGCTCTGCCTTATTTATCCTTCTCATCTTTTCCCAGACCACATTCATCTTGCGTTCATGTGTGGTCTAAGCTCGCCATCTAGGCTCCTTAATAGAGACATAGAAAATGATTCATTTTATGTCTGTTTTAAAACTTCAGAGAGTAAAATTACTCACCTTGGGAGGAGGTTTTCTACCTCCTCCCTTTCCACCTTCCCTACCCCACCCACTCCCCCCCCCATCTCTGTAGACGAAGTCTGGACAAAAGTTTAGTCTGAATGCTTAACAATTCTTTGATGAAAGTGAGATGGGATGAGTTTCAGTCCCACTTACCAAAAGCCTCCCTTTAAGTAGCTGTTCTGCTCTTCCACTCACTAGTATTTTTGGAAGTTGCAGAGGCTTCTCAAGGAGCCTCAAAAGGAAGGAGTCATGCCATGATTTATAAAGCTTGCTAAGCAGTTGATCCATTTAGCCAAAAAGGGACTGGAAATACTATACAATCTTCTCCTTTGGAAAAGGTTAGTGTTGCCTGTCATGTCTGTCCCTCTGCAAAATATGGGATGTCTGGAAAAAGGGGATAGATACATTACTTCCAAGAACCTCCACCATCTCACTACTTCACTGCTCAAAAATTACAGTTAGAAACCAAGAAAATACTAAGTTAAGTTGCATCCTCAGAGAGGACATTCAAATTGCCATAACTCAAGATCCCCTGAACAGGCCAATTATTTAGCACCATGAAGAGTTTAAAGTCATGCACAGATTAACATACATATATAGCTCCAGGGTCCTGTATGAGGAACTACCAACATGAGTACTGTTTTGTATGCATATGTGACACATAGTAGCATATAGGTCTAAGATGTACTAACTCTTTCCTGCAGGAAACTCACAGAATATTTTACTTGATCCAGAGCTCATGAAATAGGAGCAGGTGGTCTTTCCTTACAATCTGCTGAACTAGAAGAAATTTTTTACTTCTATAGAGGCAGTTGGAAGAATAATTTATGCTTAGCGATTTTTAATTTCCCATCTTTAAATGGCATAGACAATTGAGATAAAAATATTAATATGAAAATTCAAATAATGTGTTAATTATTTATATATTTTTGTAATATGTGGTATTCTGTTCTTTAGAAACTCTCATATAGAGGGTGTCTTGAAAATTCCCAACTATACTCAAGTTGTATATTATAATAAAGCCTCCTAATGACACTCCTATAGTTAAAACCAGTATTATTTCATGATATTATGATGCATTTAAGTGTATTGTGACACAGAGTTCAAATGGGATTGGGTGTTTTTCTGTCTAAACTCCACAGTTTTATCATATCTCCTTATACTTTATAACTCTGTTATATTCTCTGTTAATTGTTATTAACACAACCTCTTCCAGAACAGACCATGTCTTGATCATGCATATAATAAGCCCAAATTCAGGAATATTCTTTATCAGTTGTACAGAATAAAGTTGGTAAAGTTTGTCTGTTACTTGCACTCACAAGTATATGTTTAAGTGTTGGGGAAACTGGAGAACTCTGAATTTTAATTTCAGGATAATATATTAATTTAAATTGGTCAAGATTTAAAAAATAAAACATATATTTCACTTGAAAGTTCAATTTTAGCAGCTCTGTTAGTTGTTTTGCTAGGAGTTCCTTCTCAAATGTAATGCTCTTGTCTAAGATAAAAGCTGCCAGACCATCAGATGTTCTGCTAGGCCTCACATAGGCCTCAGACCCTGTATTAAATCATTAAATCACACCTTTAAAAGATGTTTATTTCACACTTTTTTTTTTTACAAAGATTAAAATATTCCCAAGAATTACGAGCAGTGATGAGAAAATGACAGCAATCCTCTGGAAGTCCCTAAAATCAGCCCTCAAAGACAAAATAAATGCCTTTTTGAAAGGCATAGCACTGGGCAGAGAAAATCCTTATGATTCTTTAGGGTCATGATTGCACATTTTAAGGAATGCAACACAAAAAAATCCCACAGGAATACTGCTAAAATCTGCAAAGTGCAACAGATCAAAATAATAATAATTTCAATAATTGTAATAATAATTGCAGTAACAATTGTAGTAATAATTGTAATAATAATAGTAATAATAATCACTTAAGATTAACTTGTGAGATGCATAAAATCAAAGTTGGGAGGACAGGGCTGACATTTTAGCTGAGGGAGCAGCAGCTCTCCAACACAAGTCCACGTTTTGTATTTGTTGTTGACTAAACCAGCAAAGGAGATAGAGCTCCAGGTTCTCCTGACTATCAAAGAACAGGAACACAGAATTACAGCAATGCCATATCTCAGTACCAAAATACAGACTGATTACTATCACAAAGCATCAGCACCTCTTAGCAAATTGTTGGGAGAGTAGAAGAGTAAAATATACATCCTTAAAACTTTTAGCATGCACAGAATTCTATCCACTACTGAAAAGTCTCTGCTGAACTCCACAGAGCATAAAGTAGCCAACAGTGCAATCATAAAATAAAATGTAAAAAACAGTATTCATCTACTTTTACATCAGGCCACATAGATTAAAATGCACTGCTGCAGAAGTACTTCAGGTAGTGACTGTTCAACAACCATCTATATCAAGAGTACTCTTTGGCTGAGGTTCAACTCAAGATTAAGAGACATCAGTCTGAGTGCCTATATGTAGAAATCCTCACTGTATTAGGTATCTGAACTTCCATTACAGTCAGTGATTTCAAGGCAGCCATCCAAGAGTAATTCAGTTCACCTTGGAGAAGCTGGTCATTTGAATAACTCTCCAGGCAGCTCTGATCATATTGACCAGATCTCCATTGAGTTTAAGGGAGTTGAGACAGCTAGCTCACCGGGAGATACACAGGTGTCTGAATCTCAAACAAATCCCATCTCTTTAAAGTATGATATTATGGAACTTCCTGAGTACAGCAGAGTTTCATTCTGTTTCAATCTGCTTTCACTAAGATTCAGCCTGGTCCCTACCTTGGACAAACAGTTTAAATGCTATATGCCAGTTAGGGTATGCAGTTGATCTTCTGCCATTCATGTATGAGACAGGATATATTCTTTAATTGCAATATCATATGCTGTTATATTTTCTCTCAAGACCCTGTTTTATTCAGTGCAGAAGCCTGGTGGTGCATGTGATAAAAGGAGAATTTCAGGCACAGAAGACATTGCACACTTGTTTGAGACCTCCTTCCATATTTCTTGTATGATTTACAGAATCTTGTGGGAGAGTATTTATCATGTTCTTTGCCATTGTATTCCTCAATGATTATTTCTCTCTCTCTGAATCTCTCTCTCCACTTCTCATTATTTTTTGCAGGCAAGTGATTTTTATTTTTTCCCTCTCTGTGATTCTAATTCAAATCATTTGAGAAACAACTTACATGTAGAAGCTGGATACCTCAGTTCAGCCAAAACATTATCAAAAACAGGCAGGAGGGAACTGGTCAGCAATGCATTCTTAGACTACATCTAATGTGCTTAGAAATCATTGACTTCAATGAAAAATTACATTAATAACACTGAGAGAATCGCACACAAAAAAAAAGTCTCTAGCAGTGATTTCTTATATTAAGAAATTATTACAATGCTCCAGCAACTGTAAAATCCAAGTTTTTGGGGACCTCCTCAGTCAGTTGAGGCTGAAACCTACAAGGCACTGCTTCCCAGGAGATTGTCCTAACCATATGATGGTTTTTCATCCCATGTCCTAAACAAGACCAGAGCTCAGCCAGGCCCACTGATGAAGACCATAAGAAGGAGGGAACTCTACTCAGGGACCTCTTTATGCATCATGGATTAAAATATCAGAGGAGAAACTGCACAATTTACTTGGTTAGTGGGGACTAGATGCCACTGTTGCTGCCAGGAAAATAAACTAGATCTCTGAAGCCTGTCCCTAGCCACTGTCCTTCCATAATTTATAAACAGATTTGGCTCCTACTCTAAAGAAATTCAGTAGCCTCCGCTGTATTAGAACGATTTCATAGAGTTTTTTTAATCCCTTTTTCAAGTAAATGAACACAAAGACCTATAAATAAGTTTTAAATTACTGTCTCTATCACACACTGCTGTGGAGGACATAAAATCTCCTGGGAGTTTGATCTGTGTTAATTAAATAAAATAAAAAAAATCTCCATAAGGTCTAAAGCATGCTTAATGAATTAACATGGAGGCCCCATTGAGCAAAAGCCTTTTAAACTCCAGTGAAACAAATCAACTCACATTTTATTATTATCCACTTAACAAATTTAATCTTTTGCTTTATATAATGTGAAACCAGTTTTTCATAAACGCTAATTAAAACCATTAAAAATGGAAATCTTCTTCTAAGGGGCTTATGCAAAGTGTGAATATTGATGCAAAGAGATAGGCCTGTTTGTCCTTATGAAAGAAAGAAAGCACTTCTGCTATAACAAACTGTGCTTGAGAAATCTGCTGGGAGTAAGCATAGGCACCTAAATGAATTTGAGGCAGGGAGGGGCTACAAAAATCACCACTTAAAGAAAGTTGGTATTGACATTTCACTGACAGTGTCCCACCATTTTTAAGGAATATCATCACACTTGAACCACAAGTGTGGAGAAAGGAAAACAAACTAAAAAAATAAAGCACCATACATATTGAAGCTAATTTTGTGACGCTGTGTAACTAGACCCATGATTGATCAATGTATGGGACTAGGGATGCTTCTAGCAGAGGAGTGGAACTGAGTCTGGTATAAAGCTCAGAGCATCTGAGTGAGAAACCCTCCCAGCAAGCAGCAGGAAGTTAGAGAATTCACATGCACCACAGCTCTTCCTTAGCAAGTGGCTTTACTCTGCCAGATTTTTTTTCCAAGCATGCAGTCAGAACCACATACACATGATTGCTGCCAGATTGCTGCCAGATTTTCTTCTGTTAGATCCTAGACAGGATGGCAGATTAGTAGGAAAACACATGAAAATTTCACAGTTTAAAAATCTGATTAAAGTCCAATGCAAGCAGCCTTTAAATCTTGCTTTCTTTACACGTACATCTGACCTTTCTGTTCATCTTACACATACAGAATCATTTTTTCTATTTTTTCCTCAAGTTGTTCAGACCTATTCATTTTCCAACAGCTCAGCATATATCAGAACTAACATTAGAGCCCCTCCTACACAAACTCATAGAAAACAACACCTTGAAGCATTGTCAGGAAATCATCTCATCCATCCCCCAGATCTACTATGTGATAAACTGTACCCACATCATTCCTGATTAATGTTTGTAAAATGCCATTTTTAAAAGCTCCAGTAGTGGAAACACCTTCACAGAAAACCAGACACTTCTCAGCAGCAGTATGTGTAGACCTCTCAATTTTTACTATTATCTGTTTACTGTATTTGCTAAATCAGAAGTCACTTTTATTTTATATATTTGTGTCATATTTATATTATATATTAAAGTATATGAATATGCATAAAAATTTTACATACTATATAACAGTATAGTTATGTTTATAAACTTTATATTTATATTTAGAACATGAACATTTTCTGGATATTTAATTTTATTAGACAAATCTGTTTCACTATTAGAAACAGTAAGTGTATTTTAGAAGCTGCACATTATGATTTTAACACAGTGACTATTTCCTTTCAGTCTTAACTATTCTAACAGCATGCAGACTGCCAAACAATATTATTCATCTATAAATGATACTTGTGGTCTTACTTCACATGAACACATGCCATGACATAGAACAAATAAGCTGTTTACCTAAATGGGCTGGCACATATTGCTGGTAAATGTGAGGGTATTTTATTCAATTGAGGAAATTCAGGACAGCTCTGAATCACTCTCACTCACATGATGTTCAAGTGCTCACACATGAAAAATAATATACACAACTTTTTACCCCAGAGACTTTATACCTCAAATGTGTTAGATCTGTGCTTTCACTCTAGTTTCACTTTTTGTCAACATAACACTCTGAAAATTAAATCTTGCCAACATGGAATCATAACCTCAGACCTGTTTCAAGAGATATTAAGTTGGCTCAGCCATTCCAACATGCAATTTTTCTTCCATCAGGACATTCTTTGCATACTTTTAAACCAGGATATCGTCTTTACCCTTTTTCCTAAAGCTTAGTTGAAGCTGGAAAATCAAAAAATGAAGGAGTGCTACAATGGTAGCTGCAGGTACAAAAATAGTTTCCAATGAACATGCCAGATGCAGAAGACTAAAAAACTGACAAAATGCCACCTTTGTCACCTCTTTCTGATTCTGTGTCATAAGCAGGTGAGAAATCTGAGAAGACAGAAAAACTCATAGCAGTAAACCAAATGTATTTAGGAAGGGAGAAAACTGAGTAATTTCTGAAAAGCAATTAGCTGAATTCTCTCTTATTTTCAGTTGGACTGTTTCAAAGAAGAGGAAAAAAATAAATAACTACAAATTAACATATTGAGTGACAGCAGTAATAACATGGTAAGAAGGAAGAAAAGGCCACATAGGCCAGAGGAAAACAATGGGGTGGTTCCAAACTTAGAAATTTAACTATGGCCATATTAATTTCAAAAACATCAGTGGGAATATTTAGGTGAGAACATGACAGCAATTTCTAAAATGGCAGAATGATGTGAAAGTGGCAGACTAAAAGACAGCCACAAATGCAAACATAGACATTGCCTTTAAGCTCGTCATAAAATAAAATGGGCATGGATGATTTCTCTGTTACTAACTAGAGAAAAGAGAATGACATGCAAATACCAGGCTAAGTGCTTTTCTTAAGGAAATTATTCATATCTTTGTTCATGTATTTTTTATTTATTTATCTGTATTTATGAAAACTGAGTATAAACTGAAACCAAAGCAAAATGGTAACATTAAAAGCTATGACATGAGATAAACCTGTCTTGTGTACATATTCATCATTTATCATAATATTATTTTACTGTGTAAGTCACACAGCACCTTTGCATAAAATAAACACTCCTTTCTTCCCACTTCTAGAGTCTTTAAGCATTTCACTTTTCTACCTTTTCCTTATACTACCTTATCACCAACAGCCTCAGTCTTACCAAGAACACAGCAGTTTATTTTTTTACATATTCTCAGATAAGTAAGGTAAATGGAGAAACTTTCTGTGTTAGACTTCAAAAGTTAGAGGGAAAAGGTCACAAAGATCCCAAAACTATGGTGAATCATTCAGACATGACATAGAGACAATCTTATGGAAAAAGCTACTGATAAAAATGTGGTCAGGAAACAATAAATTAGTCCAAACAATAATAACGAGGAAAAAACACCATTTTGGAATTCATATACATGAAATTAAAAGAGGTTCTTAAATGTACGGCAAATTTCATTTTTAAATTTTCAGTTTTCAGTATCCAGTCCTGCAATAATGCCTGTTCCTACTAACAGCATAGATTTTTTTTCAGTTTACCTGCATACATAGCCCTTCTTCCTTCTTATACCGTAAGGATAAAGCTCCTGATCATTAAGGGTAAGAAAATAGAAAAAGAGGATTTATGATACTTCCCACCCAAAGTTACTTTCAAAGCTATAGAGAGCTAGATGCACTGCACATGTACACATGTGTATACGTATTCTGTACGTGTACACCTATATATTGCTTATATTTGCCTACCCAGTTCCAGGTACTTGGTCCACATCACAAATTGGGTGGCTGAACTCAGCACTTAGACAATGTGCACACAGACAAACTAGTGCCCTCAGCACCATATCCACACAGGCTGCACCTCTGGGGCCATGACATGCATGTATAGGGGCATCTCCTCCCTGGGAAAACCAAGCCCTTGGATGCAAGACAGAGATTTCCTTCATGGAGGCCTAGTCCTCACTCTAGACTCCAGGACTCATTTCCACAGAAGAAACTGGTGGAAAAGCATAGCTACATTTAAGACCAATTAAAAAAGGGCATGTTTAAACATCACATGTTTTGCAATATGTTGAAAGAATATAGATCCCCCTTTCTTTATATCTAAAAATATGTAGTGACATTTGAAAGAAGGAAGTATGGTCCAAATATAGATGTGGGAGATTTCAGCATTGTCATGCTGTGCTGTTAAAAACCATTATAAAACAACTAAACACTCATTGTTCCGTATACACAGAGACATTACCAGAAACTGAGCAATTACAGGACTTTGTGTATTTTCCATTCATTCAGGGCATGATTTCAATGTCTTAACTCATGCTTAATACTGCTTTACTTCTTGAGTAGCTTCACTTATGCCAGTAATATCACTCATGCAATACATATAAACATATCCTAAAATTGTATTACTTTTAATATTCCTTTATTGTTCTTTAGAAATATAATTAGATATAAATACATCCTTCCATTTTCACAGATTTACTTTGGGAGATATTTTCTTTCAAGGATAAATGAACTGAAAAAATCACTGATACATTTTTAGCAGAGTAAAAAATTAAAGTGGTTACTTCAAATTGTCATGAAAAGATAATGGTCTTCAGATGACTTGAGAAGCCAAGATTTTTTTGATTAATTATGGCTAGTAATTGAAAAATATGTTCTAAGTGTTTTTTAAGATATGAGGGAAGTGACTGCTGTTAGGAAATAAGACACCTCAGGTTTTTGAAAGCAATTCTAGCATTCTCTAATAAATTACTGAACATGCCTATTTTCATATGGCATCCAGTTCTATGGACACTTTAAGAGCAGTAGCACATTAATAGACTTCCTTCCTCTGTCAGATTTGCAGAGCTTGAATGGCAATAGAACATCAGATCTGGGTTTAGTTTGGGGTATTTTTTAAAAAAAACCTAATGTACTTTAAACATAAATTGATCCAGAAGAGACAAAAAAATCAGGACCTGGTTGACTCCTCAGCATCACAGATTTTAAAGAACACACTTTCATTTTATATTTTCTCTCTCTTTTATCTAGCTTCCTTTTTCTCAGCTTAAGAAACCTCTGATGGTCTGTCAGAGAAGAGATTACTTTCCTACTACCTTGTGTCCAGGCCACCTATTCCAATTAGTAAATAGTTTCACTGTGTCATTCTAGAACTTCTGACCAACATCAGCAACGATGATGCAACTTTATGTTCCATGCAATTTATACCTACTACTTTCAACAAAGATGTGAGAGGAAGTCAAGGTGCAAGAGTCTAATTGAGTGTGAAATCATTAATTTACGCCAGAATCCCACACCAGATTTGCGGCTGTCTTTCAATTACAGCACAAGAAAAAGACAAGAGAAGAAAGATTAAGGCTGGTTGAGTTTTACATGGCTGGAAACCTTTCCTCCAGCAATGCTCAACAGGAGAAGTGTGGCCCCAAGGAGGGCACCAGAGCTTACAGAATCACAGAAAGGCATGGGTTGGAAGGGAACCTAAAGATCATCTACTTTCAACCTCCTTGCCATGGGCAGGGGCACCTTCCACTGGCAGGGACACCTTACACTACACCAGGTTGCTAAAAGTCCCATCTGGCCTGGCCTTGAGCACTTCCAGAGATGGGTTATCCACAGCTCCTCAGGGTACCTCTCCCAGCATCTCACCACTCTCACAGAACATTTTTTTCCTTAATATCTAAATCAACTCTCTTTCAGTTTAAAGCCATTCCCCCTTCTATCACCATATGTCCTTGTAAAAAGCTTGAACAGGACCAAGTCATCAGCCTCAACCCAGCTCTGGAACACAACAGAGAGCAGGACATGGCTACCTCCTCTTTTCCCACCCTTAACACACCTGGGAACGCACAGCTGGAGCAAGGACACGAAGCTTACTCAGGCCTGGGCATCAGCCAGCAGCAACAAGTAACAAGCACTGCACCTGCACACACTGCTACAACAGTGATTTTAGCAGTCTAAGAATATGATTCAACCAAGAATACCAGACCTGTCTCAACATCTTAGCATCAACCTTCTGAAACACTACAATAGCTGTGTAATAACATCCATGTACCCAGTATATCACATGCAAAATTTTACACATAATACTGAACTTTACAGCATCTTCATAAAGCAGATAAACACACTGGTATAAGTGCTACTCTCTACCTAAACACATTCATTTTCTCACTTCATTAGACTCTTAAACTATGATACATTTTATGGCAATGAAATACCTTTTCCTGTTTGTACAATACAATGTCCTCCAGCCTGTTCAGAACATCTCTGGACATCACTGTAATACAAACACATGTCTAAAAACTATTTTAGGTGTCAGAGCTTGCTGCAGTAAAGCTATGCCTTTTGATTTTTATAGATAAGTAATATATTTCAATCAGTAGTATCTGCTTTCTTGTTTCTATTTCCTGAAGAAATATTCTGAAAAATATTACCTTCAGTAATGCTGTAGGCACATTATTTGCTGTATGCATTTTCTCTATTGGCTTTTCAGACACAGAACATGTTCTCCTTCAGTTCTAAATGAGTGTCTGTGTCTCCCCTTAGACAAGGTCATGCTATATAAACTAAAGTTGCTTCCTCTTTTTCGCAAACTCGTTCCTCATTTATTAAACAGAAATGTTAAGTGATGACTAATACAAAAGATAACTATTTTGACTACTGTCAGCCTTTCAGAGAAATGTCAGGATATTACTTTAAAATTAGAAATGAGAACTATTTATAAAATGCTGTTCCTTTAATACAATTCTTCTAAAGAGGCCACAAAAGATAGTGCAGTATCTTTTAGTAAGTGTTGAACACTGCATATGATAAAAAAATCAAATATATGTGTTAGTCTAACGAGTAGCAATACTATTCAACATCAAAAGCTAAACTAAAAGGAATAAATCTTGACAAGTATTTTCTTATAAGGTCTACTGTATTTAGAAAAAAAATCAAATAAATTAATTAATTTAATTAAATTCATTGTAATTTAATTTTAAATTAAATTTAATTTTAAATTATGGGTATGATTTCTTTCCTTAATCATTTTAAGTGTTGCAGCAAACCAATACACAATTTATGTCACATTTTGCAGACAATAATATTTCATAGATTTTTCAATAAAATTGTAAGTATATTTAACAGGCAGTGATGGTTAGATTCCGAAAATAACATATGCCATTTCATTATTAACACTCAGGATGCAAAACATACTTCCCACTCTGAAAATGGGTCTGAATCTTCTACTGCATTTGGTGTTGAAATGTATTTTTTGTCTCTATGAGTTTTAGATATTTTTCTAGCTTTCAGGAAATAAACTCTCCATGTCAAACCTCAGATATTCATTAACCTTGTATTTAGTGTACACAAAAATGGCATCTCTGAGTAGAAAAAAATACTATCCTCTTCATGGAGGTTTACAAACAATTATTTCTGAGTTTGAGGCAGTCTTTTCCAAGGTTGTTATGCATATGCTTTTTTCATTTAGCATGTTATCTTTTTCAATAAGAAATTTTTTCAAGGCAAAATTTTATTTCTTTTTCCTTTCTTTAGATTTTTAAGACACATTTCATCATATTAAAAATGTAGTCAACCCTGGATATTTAGGAAGTACATGGGCTTTGTATTAACTCAGACGCAGTACAACCAGGGCTAATTTGTATCTGTGAGATACGTAGCCATGTTAGAAAATATCTGGATATGTAGATGTAGAAGCCTTCCATATGTGGGTTACTTCAGTGCTCTTCAGAACCTCTGGTTTTATAACTTCTGAACTTCTTAGTACATGCTCATAAGAAGTAACATATCTGTCCAGGAAATTCTCTGTTCAATTGCTTCTTCTCCTAAAAAGGATCAACAGGTTTTTGTTTTGGTTGGTTTTGACACCAACTTCCCTCACATTTAGTTTCTAAATCCTTTGCTATAACTAGTTTCCTCGCTGTTTCTGGGTTTTGACATTGAAATGCAAGTGAGCAACATACATGCTGAGGGTTTACAAAGTTTTTGTACTGCTGTCAGTCAGGCCAAAGCCACAGCCTTTCTGCAGGCCACAGAGGAGCCAGGCTGGGACCCCACAAGTGCACGGGAACCACCTGGGTTCCTCCCACCCCTGCTGAGAGCACACTGAAGGCCACATTCCCATCTTAACATTAGACATAACAAAATCTATCAAATGTGAGTTATAGACCCCCAGGATGTCATTTTAGTTGATTCCCACCCACGCTGCCCTTCTCTGTACTCCCACGGTTTCATTATATTGCTTTACCTGAAAATTCCCTGACTAGATACCCAGCTCCCCACCCACGCATACAAATACTGTGCCTCAACATGCCATCTGGCTTGCACACACTTGTAAAGGAACTATAAGAGAAAGTATCTCCCCTCAAATCTCCCTTTTCTATAGTTTAACCTCATTACAAAGCAAATGCTCATACCGTAACAGCTATCGTAGGAAGCTGAATAGTAGTATCAGCAAATGGTAGAAACTGATGTTTCTGTTGTTAACAGTGCCTAATAATTTTCTTCTTTGTAACAAACATCTCTGTTCTTTGTGTCCAGTCCTTCATACAGTATTAGTAGTAGTCTCCTAAACCTTTAGAGATGAAACAGAACTTCTAGGCTGTAATATTACATAGAGACTACTGTGACAGGATATTCTAGGGCAATCTTTAAGAGCAAAGCTTCTGACCACTTTGGGTTTTCGGCACGGCATTCATGCTGAAGTTCAAGAAAGGAAATATTGCTGGCATTCTAGTTATTATCTATTTTGTTATAGGAAGTTTTTCTATTCTTCCCTACTCTACTTACCGGTTACTTCCTCTTTATTCAATATGACTAATTTATAAACTGATAACAACCTAGTTCTTGTTAGAAACTCCCAGGAGGTGCTGCTGCAGCAGATGCTGGCGGCATTCATGCTGAAGTTCAAGAAAGGAAATATTGCTGGCATTCTAGTTATTATCTATTTTGTTATAGGAAGTTTTTCTATTCTTCCCTACTCTACTTACCGGTTACTTCCTCTTTATTCAATATGACTAATTTATAAACTGATAACAACCTAGTTCTTGTTAGAAACTCCCAGGAGGTGCTGCTGCAGCAGATGCTGGAGTTTAACTGCTGAGTCATTGTGTCATCTGATTATGTAAAAAAATACTTCTAAATGTACAGGTTTATATCAAAATTAAAACAAAATCACTAGATGGTTGTAAAATGTTTTGTTCTGGACCTGTATTTGTACTATAAAGCACTCAAGATTAAGAAAATATCCTGCAGATCTTTACAGTGGAGAGGCATGTTCAGTAGGATGGACTGTCCGAGCTTCCTATACAGCACTTAGTGGGGCTGTATGTCCCTGTCACCCTGGAAAAGACCTTATGCTAGAAAATAGTGATTCTTAAGAAGAAAGAAAACTCTAGACATACAGCTTCTGCTGACAGTCCTCAATGTAGAGACCCAACACAGATGCTGCAATATTTTTTGACACTGATTTTATTAGCTATCTATGGAGAGAGATTTTTAAACTTTTTTAAACTAAATCAAATACATGACAATGACAAGAGATAGGAAGATGGAAATAAAAAGAAGAAAAATAATATGATGAACAAGGCAAGGAGATGACCAAGGTATTGATGACCTCTGTCCCACCCAAATTATCTATAGGAATGCAGATATTGCAGACTGGGTACCACCAGAGACTCTGTTCTCAGGACAGAGACAGACAGAGGGAACACAGGACGGAGGGAACTCCCTCAGCACTTCCTAATGATACTCCACCTAGGGAATAAAGAGAGGCAGGAATATAACCTGCAAGAGCTGAACATTTCCAGTACTGCCTATCAGTCCATGCTGATTAGATGCCTGCCTTAGGCAAACTAGTTGTTCCACTTTTTCCTTCAAAGATGAACACCTAATTTCAGCAATGAAATTCTAAGCTGATGTCCTGTACTTGTTCCCTTGGCTAATATATGCCCCATGTGTACCTCTTCATAAAATAGATTGCTGTGTACACTCCATAGATTGCCAAATTATCCAAGTCTAGGAAAAGAAGGAACAAGCTATAAGGGAAAAATTAGTCATTTTGTACTCAGGCAATTCTATCTTTCATCATGTATTAACAAGGAAATGTTTAATGACAAATTATGTCACAAGTCTTTGTGATAAAAAACTGCATGTCATGCTAGAACAGGAACGATAATTATTTCTTTAGAGATTGTTGGAGTGAGAGCTATACAATGACACACATGTTATCCTACTCTGGCTTGCAATGCTATTCATGAGGCTTATCATGTGACCTACATACTTCTAAACTCCCTGAAAGAAAAAACCCCACCTGATTCCTGCAATTCATTTAGATGAAATACAGCTGCATACAAACCACCCAGCCCACTGCACCTTCCTTCAAATGAGTAGCCAGATGAAGATATGGAAGAGCATTAGATGTAAGAATACATTTCTGTAACTAGCATGAGGTCCATGTTCTTTTCAACCTTTCTGGGTGTATTTAATACAGGCTGTACTCAGTTTGGCAGCTTTGCCCTAGAGGCAGCAAACTCCACTGCTCCCTAACGCCACTGTCCTCAACAGCACAATGCTGGGTGAAAAGACTTGGGGTTCTGGCTTCAGTGGGGAGCCTACGCAGGGAGTAAAGTGTTAGGAAGGTGTCAGTAAGGTGTTAGAAAGATATTTGGGGAGCAATCGCTGTTGCAGTGTGCATTGGTCCAAGCCTCGCCAGCAGCCAGCCCTACCCCACAGTCTGCCACTAGAGGGAACACGAACATGCCAGAATTTGGAACGCAGGAAAATCAGACGTTTGCATTTTCTTGTTTAAATCCCTTTTAGAATTCTTTTATCAAAATTATCACCCACATACTATTTATGCAATGTGTTCTACTGAGCCATTTCAAGTCAGAAAAAGCACAGCATTAAGGCTTAAACGAAAGTCAAATTTTTAAGTGAAAAATAGTTACCTGCAAGTCAATATTTTGCGACCCAATCTGCCCCATTTTCTTTCAGATTTTCAGAAAAGCCTAACAGTATCACTGAGTATCTTGTCAGTAAATCTGAGTGAGAACTTTTCAAGGAAAATAGCCCAACAGAAAATGCTGAGTCACTAAAGAATCAATTTCTGAAATAAAACCAATATTTAAATTCAGTAAGTTCCCAATTTCAATTTCCATGGAGTTTCTGTGCAGAGCAAAAGTGTCAATTGCAATACAAGAGAAGCCTTCCTTTCCAAATTTGTTGCATCCCAGATGAGAGGCACAACCAAGAAGTTCTTGGTCTATTTTTCAGAAGCTGTTTCAGTTTGCATAAACATATGAGAAAACTTCTTAAAGCAAGAGTTCTTTTCCTATGAGTTGAATACACTAGCTAGAGATATATTTACTGTAATGGAATCTCTTGCTTCAAGAAATTTGTAGCTTGTAGTTTATTCTAAGACAACACAGAACATTTAATGATCAGAAACTTCCATCTAACAGAAAATGTTTGCCCCATTCAGACCACAACCCCTCATCACTGTCACAAACAATATATATCAACTGGACCAGTTACATATATGCTAAAAGGTACGAAAAAAACTTATTCTTTAATATGAGTATTTGTTCATAATGTTAAAAAAGTTTTACACAGTCTTGATCCCTGGTGAGAGAGAAGGGCATTCCCTATATATGGCACCCTACAGTACACAGCAAGACCAGTACATCTTCAACAGATATAAAAGGGAATTCCTTCAGCCACCAAGAGGTAAACCTACCAATGTAAAGCAGTAGGTAGAAAGTTAAGTGTCTGTCAACCAGACTCTTAATAGGTTTTTAAACGCAGTAACTTAAGGCCTTAAAATCATTTCCACAAAAACAAAAATTAAAAGAAAACATAATAGACAAAAATACATACTCTGCAATTAATAAAATACAAAAATGTTTGTTTGGGGTGTCAATATCTACCAAGAAGATTGAGTTTTAAAGCACAAAATGAGGCAGTAAAGGCAAAAATATGGCAAGTGGAGGGTTTTTTTGTTACTCTTGTTTCGATTAAAATTCAATTAGAAGTTAGAATTAAAAAAAATTAGACTCGACACAGGCTAGGCTCTCCCAAGATCATCCACAGATTAAGTAAAAGAATTTTAAGAACTATTCATAAGTGCTGCTTTACTTTTAGGAAAAAAATACTTCACAAGCCCATAAGGTGGCAGCAAACTCCTTTTCAGTTGAGAGCGGTAACTCAGCTATTTAGCACGAAGTTGATGTTTTTGATGTGCTCCTCCCCCATATCGTTCAATTAACACCAAAAAATTAGCACACCAGTAACATATGTACCCCTCTAAATTAAAAAGTATTATTTCTCACGGTAACATCTGATGATTTAATAAAGCAAAACTAAGTGCTCTTTAGAAATTCAGGGGGAAAAAAAAAGAATAAGACCACTCACAATGAAGGGACAGAACATGCCCCACTGTGAACTGACTGGCAACTTCTTTTCATGACACATCAGCTGATCTCAGTGCTCTGGCTATTGAATGAGCAGAATTAACACATGGTTTATGCAACAGCTTGCTGCAATAAAATCCCTTCTCTAAATTTTCATGTTACTGAGCTCCATGCCATTTTAATACTCAGCATCTCCAGAAAGCATATATTTGCAAGCAGAATGGAAAATATGTTACATTTCACAGTCATGTTTACAGCTAAGAAATCTCTGCATCTGTGCACTAGAGAAGTTCACTGCCAGAAATTAACAAGCTGTATTGTACATGAAATATTCTTACTGCTTCTACAACTCTAGAGCTGCCACACAGTGCCTGTGGTGTGGACAGAGTCTCACCTACAAGCCCTGTCCTGTTTTTCAAATCTGGTTGATGCTGGAAACAAAGTGCCATATGTTTGGTTTTCCGCAGCTATATTTAATCTCTGAAAATGTGTCCAGGCAGAGTGAGTGGTATTGCACATTTGTCAAGGATTGCAAAGCACAGAGTAATGGCTATGCTTCTGACCTCACAGACATCCCAGACACAGATACCGATAGAATCACAGAACGATTTAGGTTGGAAATGACCACTAAGATCACCGAGTCCATCTATTAACCCAGCACTGCCAAGTCCATCACTAAACTATGTCTCTAAGCATCACATCCACATGTGTTTTGAACACTGCCAGAGATAGGTGCATCCACCACTTCATGGGGCAGCCTGTTCCATTGCATGATCACCCTTTTAGTGAAGAAATTTTTCCTAACATCCAATCTGAACCTTCCCTGACCCAGCTTGAGTTTGTTGTTCTGTTTCTTGTTACTAGAGATCAGAGACTGACCCTAGCCTGCCTACAACCTCCTTTCAGGTAGTTATAGAGAGAAATAACATCCCCCCAGGAAGGTGTTCCCTCTCTCTGCATAATCATTTCAAATCTCAGTACACCTATAGGTAGCTTGGTAGTTCTGCCAAGTTTGATTCACTGCATCCATATTGCGCGAATAGTCCCTTGATTTCATCATACTTTCTGATCCTGTCCAAATGTTTGCCTATAGCACCCGCTGTACATAGGCCACCCGAATAAACACACAGACACACAACAATAACAGTTTAGTGCACATAGCAGACATTTAATTTTTATCATAGTATACACTAGCCTAACCACATTACTGGAGTCTATTTAACAGTGAGAGCTTGTTTCTTCAGCTTCAAAATAGAGATGACTTTTATGCCTGCTACCTCAGTCTGAGCCTGGAGTTTTGCAAAGCAAGCTGTGTTAAAAGCTGATCAGCCTGTAAAAAGTAGCAAGACAGAAAACTTGCATTTCTGACTTATCAAAGCCTTCCTTGGCTTCATCAACAAACTAATGAATGAATGTCTCATGAACATCCGTAACAGTAAGACAAAGTGACCTGTGGAACTAGACCTGAACTAGATCACATTGCCTCATAGTCTGCAGGTTTTACAAATACAACTTTAACAATTGTCACCTTCCCCTTGCCTGTGAGGGAGCAAAACAGATTGAACTTGCTGTTTCCTGACTTAGTCCCAGGTGTTTCCTATTCCTAGGCCTCTCCTGACTTAGTTCTTGTACAGTTCAGTGGACACTGTTTTCCATGTTTCTGCTTCCATAAACAGTCACCAAACATTGCACTTTGTCAGCTGACAAAAAAAAGGTCAGTGCACTAAGTTGATATAGAAATACCCAGCATCAGTTTATTACACTGACCTTCAAAAATAAAATCCTTTTTATATGCATTTTCATGCATTACTGTGAGCCATCTGTTTTTAATGCTTTCCTGATTCCATAAGATCATACATTACATTGTCATAATTAATGCACCGATATTAATGACTATACATTACTTTAAATCAAAATAGGGAGAAAGAATTAAGCAAGTCCCACATCTTCTCATTAAATAAATATGCTATCAGCTGTGAGCTAAACTTGTCAGAAAACTGAGCTGGTTTAGTTGAGATTTTTCAACAGAGCTTCTATATGGAAGAACTCTGACCTTTAGTTAGCACTACCCCTCTTTTTTGGACTTTGTTTGAAAGCTAAACTAACTTTGTCTCCTGGGGCAAGGCAAAATAAGCAATAAAATGTCTTCTCTATATAACCAAGAATAATTCTTCAGACAACTGGAAAATGCTCATGCTTTAACACATACATATTTTGGGAATGGTTTAATAAAACATTAAAAAAACATGGTCTAATTCTGGAAAGTTTTATCCATTGAGTACACAAATATTTATACATGTAATAAAATCATGGCAGGGGAAAGATATCTTCATTCAGCACTTCTAGGTATGTGAATCAATGACAGGAATAAAATTTCTGATGTCATACAGTTACTCCATTTCTTCGGGGCTAGAAACAGCTCTTTGGATTGCCTTCTTGGGAATGGAAAACATGGGCCATTCATTCATATTGCTACTTCTTGTATCAGTGCTTCCCTCATACCTCTCCCATTTTTTTCCATGTGAGGTATAACAATCTCAAGTTTATTTACATATGCTAAACCCTTAGGAAAACTGAGCTTTTTAAGCAAGAGCTTTTATTTGTATGTCACTTCAACTGAAACGGTTAGTACACTTTTAGAAATGAGAACAGCACTGCCAGAGCTGGATTTCTTACCCTTGTGAGAATTTATCAGCCACACCCTTTCATTCCATTTTGCTTTCTGAGATGCCCACTGACTTGTGCCAATTAAATTGTTTTCAGAGCCACATAATAGACAAAGCTGCTGTGATCCACCCATGACAATGTGGGTACAGAAATGGACACATAAGCACAGTTAAGAAGGAAGAGAACTGCTTTGTGGAAATCAGTGATGACTTAGAGGTATCTCAAACTACAACCTGAGGATGCTGTTTTGACAGTTTCAGACTCTCTAAAGCAAAGGTGTCAGAGTTCCCTCTAGTCCTAGCTTCCTCCCACCCCTTGATGCCAGCACTGGTAAAGTGAACTAATTGTAACAGGTAAACTTGCACATAACCCTAGTCTAGGTTTCATGCTGGCTTAGGAAGATGAGATAGTTCACTGCAAGATCAGACCAGCAGAATAGAGGTGGTAAATCCCTGAAACTAGCCAGAAGGTGTGGGGTAGCCTCCTGCTAGCACTAAGTTAGCTCAGCTCTGGGTAATGTGGAAAGGAAAGTGCAAAAGGGCAGTGTTTAACTGGAAAGAAGTCTGTGGCTTTCAAAAGAAGGTGGCTGGGCGTGAGGGGAATCATAGTTATTACCTTACAAAATTTAGACCGAAGAGCTGGGAAGCTTTGGAGACCAACTATTAATTGCAAGTGACTGATTCCTGTGATGTTATTTATTTGGTTTTCTGTTTCACATAAAAGCAATCGAATCCTAATTTTATTCTATTACTTGGTTAAATACAATTTCAACCCCTTAGTATTATACGAGGGCAAAACCAGTAGTATTGCCATCACTAACTGATTCAAGCATTGATAAAAATTGCCAGGAGAAGGGGTTAAACAGCATGGATGGGAGAAAAAAAAAAAAAAGAGGCAAAGAAACCAGTCATCCATGTAAGATGAAGTCTGATGGCAAAACTTATGCCACAGCTAGGTAAATCAAAATGCTACTGACTCAGCATCCAGATTGTCTTTGGGTCCTATGACTAATTTGGTTGAACTATTTGGTTTGATTTTTACAATCCAAAAGAGCTTTAAAAGTTACCTTCTCCTGAATGTCTACAGAGAGACTTGCTTTTAAGAGAAAGTAACATGTCTAGTAATATCTGAGACAGCCAAACTAAGCAACATTTTTTGGAACCTTATTTTATGGTTACTCCCAGTGGAGATGTTCATTCATACAGTCCTCCTGCCACCTTTGCTTGTCTCTAACTGATGTCCAGAGACTCTTGCAAGCTCAGCTGGTCTGTGATTCCATGAAAATGAGATAGACTATTCTCGTCTCAAGGCTGCAAATACCAAGCTAGGGATAATCTGACAAGAAGCAGTGTGATTAACTATATATCAAAGATAAAAAGAAATTGCTGTCTCTAAAGGATGACTCACATCAGCCTAAGACTGGTGTGTAAGTAAGCCAAATGAATCACCCACTAGTAGTACTTATTTCTTTCCATGGGCTATAAAGGGAGCTCAGGGTGACTAGCCGTGACTCATGCATTTAACTCCTACACATCTAAAACTGAATGATGAAAAGCTCTTGCTTAATAATGAGATACAACTGTATCTATCTCCAGAGGGAACACAGGAAGTTGTAGACTACCCTATGATCTGTATTTATACCTGAGCAATAATGATTGGACAGATTTCTATTGAGAAATGAGCTGTGTTAAAGGTAGGTATTGTTACCAGCAGTATATAGCAGTTTTCACTGCTTCTTGATGCAGTCTAAGCTACGGAGTCCATTGTTGATGCTAGTGCAAGCCAGTGAGCAAATACAGGTTCAGCAAACTCATTCTCTGAGTTTTTCAGTTCTTCTGGATGCAAAAGGGTCACTAGACTGTGGACATCCTGAAATACCTGCTTCACATGCTACTTCTCAGCATGTACTTTTTCTCTCTTCAGATTGCTGTTTTCTATAATTTCTCCATCCACACTCATAGATACCTATAGAGCCCACCCATGCAAATTCACACAGAAGGGGTTCTAATGACAACCATGGGTTCCTGTATCAGGAGTGAGGACTGCTGGCAAAAGATGAGGTCCATTTTGAGAAGGTGTCAAACTTGGCAATGCTCCTCAGTAAAGTGGTGTAGGAGTTTGCAGTTAAGTGAGAGAACAGAGGCAATTGTTAGCCCAATAGGCAAGGTGGTGGGAACAAGAGGGCCCTCATGAAGGATTAAAGAGGGCAAGAGTTCCCATCCATACACAATTGCACAGAGCTCAGGGGGAATAAGAAGAGCTCTGCATGCAGACATAGAACTGGAACAGCTGCTAAGTGCTGGGACAACTCAAACGACAGGACCTCACTGATGGGTGGGCACAAGCTGTGTAGAAAAGACAGACAGAGGAGAACAGGAGAGGGCATTGCTGTACACATGAAGGAGTAGCTTGAGTGTGCAGAGGTCTTTGGAATAAGCAACAGAGTGGGTGAGGACTCATGAGTCAGGGTCAGAGAAGATACTACTGTAGTCTGGAAGTGAATGTAACTTTCTTAAGCAACTCAGATCATATTCTGACTCTTATGGGAGGCTTTATCTTCTCTTACATCTACTGAAGGGGCAACACAGCAGGATTACAATCTAGGAGGTACCTGTAGGGTGTCAGGGACAACTTCTTGCCACATATTTTAAGGGTATCAACCATGATCTTGAAAAAGAAAAACTGCTTGACAATGTGATAATTAATGGCAGCCTTGGTTGTAGAGACCAGAAAACAGGGGAGTTCAAAATCCCAAGGGGAAGGAGAAAGGCATATACAGACTTCATCACCAGGAGAGCAAGCTTTGCCTTCTTCGAGGAAATGATACATGAGATCCTGTGGGAGGGATCTCTGAAAGCAAAACAGGCGTTCAAGAGACCTGGCAGATCCTTAAGGGAAACCTCCAAGTGCAAAAACAGTCTATCCTGATGCTCAGGAAAATGAGTAGATGTTTGAGGAGACCACTTTGCCTAAACAGGGAACACAGATAAGCTCCAGTGTTAAAAAGGCATTATATTGGAGGTAGAAGAAAGGAAGGACAGGCTACTAAGAAGAACATAGAAACATTGCCTGGACATGAAGGGATGGTGAGTTATTCAGTGGCTTCTTTGCCTCGGTCTGCATCTGGCCAGGTGCTTCACCCTGGCCTCTCTGCTTAGAGAGGGGATTTAAGAAGATAACGATCATCAGTGGAAAGGAATGGAGTCAAGTATCCTTAAGAAATATTTAACCATACTTATCCATGGGATCAGGTGATATGCATCTGATGGCTTGCCATCATCACTGTAAGGCTGCTTCACACTACAGTCTTTTTGAAAGACTGCAGAAATTGGGAGAGGTCCTGATGACTGTAGGAAGACTAATGTGGCATTCATCTTAAGATCTTCTATGTTGTTGATCTGAGGAATGGCAATCTGGTCAGACACAATTTAGACCCTGGGAAAATCACAGAACATGTCCTTTTGAAAGCTATTTCTGGGTACAAGACAGCAAAGAAGGTGATTTGGAACAGGCAGCACAGCCATACTATGACTAGACCATAGTTTAAAAATCCAGTACTAAATGCCTTTTATGATGAAAAAACACCTGTGGATGTGGGGACGACAGCAGATGTCAAATGCCTTGACTTTAGCAAAGCCTTCAGATCTCCCATAGCATTCTTGTATCTATGTTGGGACATTATAGTCTAGGTAGATGAACTACTGGATGTTTCTCCTTGGTTCGGCTGGAATAAATTTTTTTCACAGTAATTGGTATGGGGCTGTGTTTTGGATTTGTGCTGAACACAGTATTGGTAACACAGGGATATGTTAGTTACTGCTGAGCAGTTCTTATAGAGTCAAAGCCTTTTCTTCTCCTGACATTCCCCCTTCCAATGAGTGGGGTGCACAAGAAGCTTGGAGGGAAAAGAGCCAGAACAGCTGACTGCTACTGAGCACAAGAATATTCCTGATCATATGATGTTGTGTTCAGCAATAAAACTGAGGAAGGGAGATTGGTGAGGCCTGGTTGGGCACCAGTCAGTTGATGGTGAGCAACTGTTTTCTTTTGCAGTATCATGAAAAAAATCTTGGATTTTATTTTCCTTTCTCTTTGTTTGCTTGGTTTTTTCCTTTTTTTAAATTAGTTTTTAGTTAGTACATTGTCTTTATTTCACCTGTGTTTTCTTCACTTTTGCCCTTCTGATTCTTTCCTCATAGCACTGAGGGGGCATAAGTGACTGCATGGGGCTTAGCTGCCACCTAGGGTTAAACCACAACAATGGCTAAATAAAAAAAGTCTGGTTGTTCAGATTAACTGCATATTGAATTGTAAAGAAAAAAAGAAAGGACTACAGCCACGGAGTCAAGGAAAGTGATTAATCACATCACCTTGGCACTCATTAAACCACTCTCAGCAGGGCTCACTACTAAGTGGGGCCCACATTCAGTTTGGGGGTCCTCAGTACAATAAAGACTTTGACCAACTGGAGACACATCGGTCAGTGGAGCCTTGTGAGAAGAGGCTGAGGGAGGTGAGCTTGTTCAGTTTGTTCAGAAGAGGCAGCTTCAGGGGAACTTAGGGACCACCACGAGGATAGAGTCAGGCTGTTCACTAAGGTGAGGTGGGAAAATGAGAAACAGTGCCCGTAAATTGAAGAATAGGCTATCCTGACAGAAAAGGAAAACACTATGAGTATAATTAAGCCCTGGAGCAGGTTGCCCAGAGAGGCTGCATGAACTCCATCCTGGGAGGTTTTCAAGAGGACAAAGCTCTGAGCAATACAGTCTGATTGTTGATCCTGCTCTGACCAGGAGGCTAGAGTAGATGAGCATGAGCACTCTTCCAACCTGAATGACTCTGTGAAATACTCTTTTTCTCTGCCATTGTTTGTATGTTGAAACAAGTCATGGATAACTCTGTGAATGAGAGTGGACATAACTGAGAATGGCAAGGCTCCCACTCCAATCCATGGAGCAACAGCTCTGGAAATCCAACCTTGATATCCAAATTCAATTCTTGCTTTCCTTTATTTTTGGGAGTCTTAAAAATACTAATAAAAAAATAAGGTTTTTAAGAACAGTATCACTTTCCCTTCACTGATCCCTGAAGTACACCAAGATTACAATCTGTAGTATTCTAGGAGCTCACTGTAGTTTGATTTTCTGCTTCTCATCAGGTTCACCTTCCTTTCAAAAGAAAATGAAAATCATTACTTAATTTTCCCAAAAAAAAAAAAAAAATTGATACAAAACGTGTGATGGCAACCATGGTAGAATTTTATCCTTAGTAACATTAGAATTTCAAAGCAGAAGGCATGCTCATGCTATACAGTATTAACATGGGGTTTACAATTTAAATCGTAATTATCTCTGAAAGCTAATTTAAAATCACTGGCATCTTATAATGATCATCCAAAGACAGGAAAATCTGTAAAGCAGCTAGAGCATTCTCAGGCTTTACAACAAGACTACTTTTAATGTAATTATAGCAATTAAGATCTTTCTATTAATAAATTTCTTTATAGATTAACAAGCCACTTATGTAGTACAATATAAAAAGGCTTCTAATTACAGGGACAACATTGTGATTTCTGAAAACTGCTTAATAATGCGTGATAAGCAACTGCCAACTTGCATTAAGGTGTTTTAGGAATCCTACATAGACCTGATGTCTGACAATCCTGTTTTGAAGACATGATTTGAATTGTAAATTGAATTTAAAAGAAAATGAGGCATTCTTCTGCCAAAAGGAGTAGAATATTTGCAGCGCTGAACAGACCTTTAAAAGCATAGCAGCATTTGCTCAAACAAGTCTGTATTCTGTAGTTGTTTGATGTAGCTGGCCATCTGATGCAAAGCACACTGATGAGAGAAAAAAATCATCAGCCGGCACTTAATGGCTCTTTAGGGCCTACTTCCCCTATCTTGATTTACCTCTTCCCTTTGTTCACTCACCTGACACTTACTGGCCCTTTAGGGCTTACTTCTCCTTATCAATGTTTCATGCCTAATACACCACACAGGCAATGAAGAAGTGAAAAATGCAACATTTCAATCCAATACAATACAATTTCAACAGTTTCTGTTTTCTTCAGCATTCATGCATCATAATCTGTCCAACAGTTTTTGACACAGCAACATTCCCATTGTCCTTTAGAACTAGAGGTTTGACCAGTGAATGATAACTTTTTCAGTCCTTAGCTTATATACTGTAATAATTTTACTACTTCCCATTGAACAAGCCAGAATCTAGACAGTACTGTACTTCAAGGAGTGCAAACATGCTGATAATCTTTAGGACTCAGACTTGTTTCTTGGTCTGCAGTATGTACAACAGACAGCTTCCCAATGATACAGTACAGAAGACATGAATTCTAGAGTGTCTCCTGAACAACTAGCTTCTGCCTGTCCCATCTTAAAGGCCCAATCCCTAATCCTTTCTGGAGATCATTTTATAATAAAGCTGTCTCACGGCTGTATTTAATAGTCTGCAATGACTTCTCCCATTACCTGGCTCCCTCATTTTGAAGTTCCATGAGAACCCCTATGCTCCCAGCTACACCATCCTGCCCTTCTGCTCTCTCTGGAGTTTGATTTCTTCCATAACCAATTCAGCTCACTAAGCTGACAGAAAAATAATTAATCAAAAGAGTAATACATTTCTTCTGGTCTCCTGAGTTGAACTGGCTACTCCAGGAATCAGAGAAGCATTAGAGGTGGCACAAGGAAGGTCATGAAACTGGGCAAAAAGCAGTAAACAAGGAGGGAAAAACAACTGAAGGAGGGAGAAAACAGAACTGTCACTTTAGTTGGAAATGGCTGTTAGATAAGACTAGTTGTCTTCTCTAATTGCTCCTCAGCTACATGATCACCTTTACTGAATAATTTTTTTAATGACATGAAAATCTTTTTATATCTCCCCAAAACATATTTGTTAATAGCATGCAAGCCATTAAACCATTTGAAGTCAATGGCATTTTGTGGCTGTGTAAAGCTAAACACAATGGCAAACTACTTGTAGAGCAAGGCTTAAGAAAGACCAAATGCAGTAAGCATATATAAGCATCCACCTGTGGCTGAACTCATGCTTTTGTAGGCTCTTTGTCAGAGGAAAAGGAATCACATTTTCTGAAAGCTTTCGAAAAACCTTCTTCATTTGCTGGAAATGCAGTTTCCTCTGAATCTTTATTGGTTCTTGAGACAATGTCACCTTTCTTGAAGCAAATACCACTCCTATAGATGAGACCTCTTCAGCCATGCTCTTCTTCTGTTTCAGAGCCAGAAAACCTCTACATCAAAGGCCTCCCAGTCAAACAGCAGAATACAACAGCCAAAGTGAATTGCATGCAACAGATGTAAGCTACACCTTCTCAATTTAAATGAAGACATAAATGTAGGTAAATTCTTTCTGTGGTTGATTTAAGAATCTCAACAAGCCTTCCCATCTGCTGGGTTAGGGCCTAAATTTGCATTTCAATAGAGGCAGCAAGTGCTAGACTCATGCCATATTATTATATTACACCACTTAAATCCAAAGAAGGATTAGAATGCAGTAGAAAATCTTCCAGGTTTTCTGAAACAGATTTTTCTGGACTGATAAAACCCCAGAAGTGGCAAGCCCAATCAGGGAGTTTGCTTACTATAGTTTAGATAATTGTCCTATTTTTAATTTTTCTTACTGCATACCATACATACCATCAGAAACTATAAATCATTCCCACTGAGACTATTCCTTTGACAAGCTGTAAGTTACTGGGTAGGATCTCAAGTGGGTACCTTTCTGGTTGGACTAAAAGTGGGTTTGATCAGTGACAGAAAAAGCAAGAGTGTTTGATCTATCAAAGTGGCAGCTTGGAGACCTATGACCCTAGTGACAATCTCAGTCCATTTAAGAGAAAAATTTGTACTTGCAGAGCCAAGCCAGAATATTTTTTCAATGGCTGTAAAATGAATATGGTATGCAGATAGGCTGATGATCAGTGCCTGTTTCCTGAGACTTAACAGGCTTGCTTTTTTCAGATGTGGGTGGCAAATATTGCAAGATACTGTAATTACAAATGGACACATAAAGAATTCAATTTCTTATTAATGTTCCTTTCCATCTGTAGTCATAAAAGCATGATCTCACATACTGTAACTTCTTTCTTTCAATAGTGTTAGACATCATTTCTGCAAGCCTAGGCCGAAGTTATTAAATACACATTATAGCAAAAGAGTTGCTATGATTTTATCCAGATGGTACTTATGTTATCCCTCTCTAGACATATACAATCTTTATGTAAATTATTACTAATGGAAAATCTGAGAACCACAGAAACTTTGCTGGAGCTCTCTTGCATGGGAAAGAAGCCAAACAAGTGCTCATAACATTACATTATCAGCAGAGCTGTATAGGAAATTAGTTCCCATCTCATAGTTTTTTTGAGAGCATAAATAAAAAATTGTCTTGCATTGCTTTGGAATGAAACCAAGCATGTTCAAAGTCAGAAACCTGCCAGAAACAGCCTTTTCCCTTTATTGAACTAACTACCCCCATAGTGAAAGCATTCACCATGGTTATATTTTTCTAATCCAAGCCAGGCAGAGCAGGATAAGATATTGGTCTTATGCAAGTCATGCAAATACATTAATCCTAGGTGAGATTGAAATTATTTTCTTGTGTTCTCTATTGTGATCAGAAATCCCACTCCTAGGGTTTGAATTCCTGCAGAAAGTTTTTATTTTAAAGAACTGGCATGTCCTCATGATAAAATAAAAGACTGTTCATCATAAAATTTCTAAATAATTATAGTTTCAAAATTTTGCTTCTGGACATTGAGAGACCTCTGACATAATCCGCAACAATAAAAAATTGACTCATTAACTGAGATAAAGTCCATTCAGCTAATAGATAAACATCAAATTTGTGATCTCTCTTCAGGTGGAAAATACCATTATGTAGATAGCTGCTCCTTCCCAGCTGCAGGACTCTGCAATTCCTGTTGAATTTCATGAGTTTCCTGTCAGCCCATTTCTCCAGCCTGTCCAGGTTCCTCTAGTGTCTGTTACACCCACCCATTTTGCAACATCAATAAGCTTAGTGTCCATACACTATGCTCCATCACACGTTAGTGAAGATGCTGCTCTCATCTACTAAGCCAGTCATCTCACCTTAAAAGGTTATCAGGCTGGTCAAGCATGACTTGGTAAATCCATGCTGAGTACCTTTTTTCCTTTATGTGCCTGAAAATGGCTTCTGGGATTAGCTGCTCCATCACCATCACAGGGATAAAGGTGAGGCTGACTGGCCTGTAGTTCCCTTGGTCCTCCTCCTCCTTCTTTTCTTGAATATAGGAGTGACATTTTCTTTCCTCCAGTCTTCAGGCACTTCTCTCAGCCACCACAATTGATCAAAAATTATCAGCTGGTCTCACAATGGCATCATCCACCTTCCTCGGCAGTCATGGTTGCCTCCCATTAGGACCCATAGACTTACGTATGTCCAATTTGCTTGTTTATGCACTGACCTGACCCTCCACCACCAAAAGGTGTCTTCCCTGCTCCGTATTTTCCCTCTGGTCTCGGGGATTTCTGAAGGCCAGTCTTATTAGTAAAGACTGAGGTGAAGACAGCTTTCAGTACTGTCAATGCCTTTTGCATGTCCTGTGTCACCAGGGTTCCTTCCCCATTCAGCAGCAGGTCCACATTCCCCGACCCTTCCTATTGCTACTTGTGCACTTAAGAACCCCATCTTGTTGCTTTAGACATCATTTCTCAGGTTCAACTACAGGCGGGCTTTGGCTTGCATGAACATATCTTTGCAGGCTTGTACAGTGCCTCGGTGGTTTTCTCAGGCTACTCATCCCTGCTTCCACCTTCTGCACACTCTCTTTTTGTGTCTGAGTTTTGCCAGAAGCACTTAGTTCATCCATGAATAAAGTATTTATGTAAACTTATTATACAATAAACTTTTCAAAGAATGAGAAATCTATCCCCGCATTTACTTAGTATTTTTCTGATACTGTACTTCTAATGTTTTATAATATAATTTGTGATACATTTTAAGTAGGTATTGGGTTGGGAGGGGTTTGGGTCTAAGTAAATTTACCTCAGCTAGAGATTTAATAATGCAGGAACTTCTTCAGGGTGGCATGATTGTAACTACTGATTTTGTGACTGGGACTGAAAAGCAGAGATGAAATAAATAATTATCTCCATTCTCCAGTACATAATTTCTAACTTATATCCAGTAAAGAACTTAGAAGCCTAAAAGTTACATATTATAATGCTTGGTTTCTATACTAAGGCATCTAAGGCACATAGAGTTCATGGAGCAGTCCCATAATTCAGAACAGACTCCAAGCCATGAAGCAAACTGAGCAAAACAGAAATGATAGTCAGCAAACAGCCATCTCCCAACTTAGCTGATAGAAAATCTCTCTCTGCCTGTTCGGAAACAGAGCCTACTCCTATCCCAGTTCTTCCAAAGAACAAAGCACAGCTTATTCTTTCCTTTCAGAAGAGGTTTTTCTTTTATTGTTTTCTCCCCTTCTCTTTCTGCCCCTACTACTGTTCACAAACTGGAAGATACAGGATCAAGTTCCTCTTCTGATTGAAGGAAGCTTCCATTTTCACAGCAAGTGAAAAGCTAGAGCAAATTTTTCTACCATTTTTCTTTACCACTGTTTCAAGAACTGAAAAGTCACAGGGACAGTCAGGGAGAACAAGAAAGAACATAACTGAAGCCTGTGTTAAGGGTTCTTTGGATAAGAAGTCCTCATTTGTAAACAGTACCCAGAATCTGGTTAAGGTAGGTCTTAGGACTGTATATCCACTAGCTTAGATCTCCTACTCTGTCACTATTTCAGTGGAGCGCTTTTTGTCTTCTGTATGGTGGCACTACTTTCAAAGCATAGTTAACGTATTTCATCTAACTATGCAGCCAAAGTCAGGTAGCTAGGCCACAGTCCTAATCGATGGAAGCTTTAGCTTGAGTCACTATCAGTCTGAGGAAAGTTTATAGCCTTGTATTGCAACATTTGGGCTTTACAGAAAAAGTGGGGCAGAGCCTCTTCTTGCTATATTCTTTTAAAAAGGCAATAGCTTCACAAGGATCTTAAATCAGCCTCTATTTCATGCATGGTCTGAAACTTCCTAACACATTAAGCCTCTCTGAAGAGTGAAATAAAATGAAGTTTAGTCTCAGGATCTTGAATGGACCAAGCATGAAATGGCTATTAAATTACTCTGTCAATATTAACATTCACAGAATCTCTAATCTGAGTCAGTAAAAGGCAAAAATAATAAAAATGCAATGGAGAATCAAGTATATGCTTAGCTGAGAAGCAGATAATCAGTAATGCACAAAGACTGCGACTCTAGATTTTGGAACCCAAAAAAACAGTTCTGGGTTTTTATTGGACCTGCCACAAGACATTCCAAGTAACATTCCCTTGTTTTATTTGAATGGATACAAAAAGGCAAATATTATTCCTTTCTCAAACTGAAATGTTTTTGAATACTAAATTAGTGTATTAAGCCACATTGAGGGAAGGCAGACTCCTTATATTTATATTGCACTTCAGATTATACTTACAAAAAAGATCTTAAAAGCATGGTGTTATTACTTCTAACATATGAAGCACTGAGTAAACAGCACAACTAGAAGAATTCAACTGGAAGCTAGTTGAAGTGTTTACTTCAAAAGTTTAAACACCAGAACTGTTTATTAAATAACAGCTTTACTAGAAACAAATTTTCAGCATTGCTAAATCATTACGATACTACCCTTTCTCTCATTCGAGGATGGACTTATAAATCATCTCTATAATCTACATATCAAGTGTTTGGATAAATTTAGTTAATCCAAATACATTTATCATTAGTATATCTGAGTGCAAAGAAAATGGTAAAACCAGGAAGGCAATCTGACAGATCATCCACTCTGTTGTCTGTTTTTCCAGAAGCATGTATGGTAGGACTATTAGCACTTTCCCACCCTCTGCTCATTTTGTTCATGGGAAAGTTAATGCTGGGATGCATCTTGCTCTTGCTTTAGAAAATACTAATATTTAAAACAGGTATTTCATATTTCCTAAACAGTTATGAGAAGTCCCAGCTCTGTGCCCTTGCACATGTCAATGCTGTGCTCCTGGCAACTTCAGAATCCTTGAGAAGAGCTATACAGGATCACAGAATAAGAAGTTATTTCTGCCAGACTAATTAAAGTCACAGAAAACACAGAAAACAGTTAGAATCTTAAAATGCATTCTTTATTGTTCCAGGCCCCAGAGGAAGTGTGTTTCAACAGCAATCTGCTGGTTTGCAAAATAGAAGTTTTATATTACCATCTGCATTTTCCATTTCATATGTTACCTTGTAGGCTTCATATACAAATTCATAGATAGGAAGGCTGTTAACATTTACTATATTTTGGTACTAAATGACAAAATTGAAAAATGCACAAATCACAATCAGAGCATGTCCAACTCACCAGGTTTAAGGAAACTACAAGCAAAAGAAATTATTAACCCAGCAGTGTCATAACTTAGTGGGGGGGATGGGGGAGAAGAAAAATGTCATGATCAACACCATTATTACGCTATTATAACCAGTGAGAAAAGAATAAGCAAAATATGCCTAAATCATACAAGAGTTTCTTCCACTTTTTTAGCTTCCTAAGATTAAAATATGCTCCTACATCCATTCCCATATGAAAAGCATATAATGAGGACTATGATAGTTTCATTTCTCTGCTTAGCACAGTCAAAGGTACCTACCTAGTCTTTGTCATTTCTGGTATTATTCACTATTCACTATTTTTCACTATTTTATCATTCAACAGAGCAGTCACTGAACAGGACTGCTGCTTACACATCTCCTGCTTAGTCCTTTGATCTCTGAGGAAGTTCTGAGCATTGGTCCCAGGCACACTAACATTTCAGGCACTCTAACTTCCCCTTGTCTTTCACCCCCCCAAACCAGCAGGAAGTAACCACTAAACCAAAGAAAACAGAATGAGAACAAGAAATGGAAAACAAAATTTCAAAACCAGCCAACCAAAATACATTCAACAGCCCTCATTATTCACCTCTATTTGGAACAGACACACACACTAAGTACAGCAGCATTACCTCATGGTCTATGTTCTCTCATTTTTTCTAGTGTTACAGCTTGAGCCCACCCTCCCTTGATTTTGTACTGAACTTGGCCAAGGTTTGCTGCACAGATTCACCTGTAGGAGCAGTTGGCCCATGACATATGCCATGATGCATGTCCTAGCAGAAAAGTCAGAGTTTTGCTTTTATCTCTTAAGAGGCAACAAACAGATCAAGTCTCATTTTAGCTTTATTGCAAACATCTTTCAACAAGTGATGGCAGACAAAAAAATAAAACACTAAAAGAGAAGTTTGTTTGGCTCTGGGGAAGAACCAAAATGACCTAAGACCTACTTGAGAAAAGTTGGTATAGGTGGAGAGAAAAGACTAGAGTCTGCAGATGAATGACAAAATAGTCTACCAAATTATTCACCACCACTGTCTGGGGTAGCTGTGTATGTATGTATGTATGAATGCTACTTTTTCCAAAGATAAATGTGAAACATTAAAATACTTATGGAAGTATTCAGTCTCACAAATGCTTCATTTTTCTGTTATTTTACAGTACTTATACTTCTAGATAAAATATATTTTATCAAATCAGTGACATTCCAGGACTGAACACACGCATATGAGTTTAAAGACTGGGATCGAAGTTTAAATTTTTTTCATAGTATTCACCCAGTGGCAACAGGAGAAAAAAATTTCTGTTCCATTCAATGAATAGGAAAAAAAATGCAATTGTTAAACACGTGGTAACACATCATAAGATCAGGTTGTGGAGCATCAAAACCTCTTAAGTGGATTCAGGTGGAAGCAAATTCACTTGGGCAAACCCAGTAATATCCTGCAGAGGTAGTGGGTGGGGGTTAGAGGCAGCAAAATTAGGCCACAGAACCTGCATCAAAGAGCAGTTCTACACAGTTCCAGGGAACTGGGCTGGGCAGAAGGTTAGCAGGAGGGTTTGGGCTGGGTAGAAGGTTAGAGGGTGGTTCTGCCCCAACTGCTGTACCTCTGCCAGGGCCACCACTTGCAGCCCTGCTCTCACCACTCCCACTGCAAATGGGCACAACCAATGCCCCTCTGCTGCCTCGACGAGCTCAGCCCTGGCAGGGTGAGCCTTTAACTGTGTTTCCAGAA
>NW_008679576.1:0-208 GCF_000695815.1 Acanthisitta chloris | reverse complement strand
CAGCCTCTCGGGCCGTCACGGGGCAGGCAGAGTCCAGGACGCAGCCCCTGAGGGTGAGGCACCGCCCAGGCAGCCGCGGGGCTGTGGGAGCAGTCTCGGCCAGGCAAGGTAGTTGCTGCCGCCGCCCGATCCTCCTCACGTCAATAAATCACTAGAGCCCGAGATACAGCCTCGAACTGTTCCGGAGGTTCCGCGTTCCCAGCCGTTC
>NW_008679575.1:2800-4390 GCF_000695815.1 Acanthisitta chloris | reverse complement strand
ATAGGGGAGATGCTCCAGTCCTCATCAGCTTGGTGGCCCCCTCTGGACTTGCTCCAACACTTCCATGTTCTTCTTATATTGAGGACACAAGAACTGTGCGCAGTATTCCAGGTGGGTCTCACAAGAACAGAGTAGAGGGGAAGAATCCCCTCTTTTGACCTGCTGCCCACACTCCTTTGGATGCAGCCCAGGATTCCATTGCCTTTCTGGGCTGAGCTCACACTGCAGCTCATGGGGAGCTTCTCATCCACTGTCACTCCCAAGTCTTTCTCCTCACTGCTGGTTTCAATTCCTTCCCCCCATTCAACCTGTAACTGCGCCTGAGATTGTCATGGCCCAGTCCACTTCATGTGGACTCTCAACATGGAGTTGTAATTAACTTCTTTGCTACAAAGACATAGGAAAATTTGTAACAACACAGAATCATAGAATAGAATCACGGACTCGTCAACATTGGACGAGCTCTCTGAGATCATCAAGTCCAACCATTAACCTACATGGAGGTAAACACCAGGCTGGAAACCTGTGGTGAAACAGGCACTTATCAAGTCAGGAGTATGTCTGTAGGTTCATTAAATCTGTATATTCTGTGCTTTTAATTTAATATATGTCAATATATTCCCCCTTTTTAATGTATAATGAAATTTAAATCCTAAAGTTCTGACCTGTTCATTTTTGATATAGTCTCTAAATTCTTCCTTTACTAAACTGAAATGTACATTCCTTATATAAAAGAAAAGCATTTCTGTCTAGAAATACTTTACAACAAGTCACAGCTTTATTGACTCAAACCCACAATATTAAGTATTTATGTTCAAATTTCAGGATCAACTTACCATCTGAACAATATCCTCCAGTTTCAAGTGGGTATCATCTTGATCGTCCTGAGAAAGAGTCCTGAAAAGTGAAGAAGTAAAATATTCTCTGTAAATAAAACTGTCTGTGACTATGAGAAAATCTTATCACAGATCAGCAATCATCTTTATCTAAAATGAATCCTGAGAGTGCAATTGAAGAGCTAAAGGAAAATAAGTATCTCGTACATAAAAACGCAAGTCTTGTTTTAAGTCCAAGTGTACAAACTGTTCTGACATCAGAGACATGTAAGTAAAATATGTCAATGGAGGACAAAACTCTCTGAACTAATTAACCCTGAATAACCCTAGGAAACCGAAAGGTGGAAAATTACCCCTCAAGCCTTTTAAATCTACTGTTCCAAATAGTATTTTGGGGAAATCTCTGAAAAATCAACATGTGAGAAGTGAAGGAAAAGGCACCAAAGCAGGAATTCATGAAAGAGTTATTCATAGAATATTAAGGGGTTGGAATGGACCTCAGAGATCATCCAGTCCCAAACCCCTGCCCTGGGCAGGGACACCTCCCACCAGAGCAGGTTGCTCAAAGGCTTCTTCATCCAACCTGGCTGTGAACACTGTCAGGGCTGAGGCATCCACAGCCTTCCCCGGGCAACCTGTGCCAGTGTCTCACCACCCTCACAAGGGAAAATTTTTTTCTCACATCCAGCCTAGGCTTTCCTTCCTTCAGTTTGAATCCATTACCCCTTGTCCTATCATTGCAGTTCCTAACACA
>NW_008679575.1:0-2676 GCF_000695815.1 Acanthisitta chloris | reverse complement strand
CAGCCTGTCCTCGTAGGGAAGGTGCTCCAGTGTTCTGAGCAGCTTCACGGCCTCCTCTGGCCTTGGTCCAACAGTTCCATATGCTTCTTGAGGACACCAGAACTGTGTGCAGTATTCCAGGTGGGGTCTCACGACAGCAGAGGGGCAGAATTACCACTTTTGTCCTGTTGCCCACACTCCTTTTGAGGCAGCCCAGGATTCAATTGGCTTGGTCACTCAAGGCTTCATCCAACCTGGCTTTGAACACTGCCAGGGTCAGGGCAGCCACAACCTCCCTGGGTAGCCTGTGCCAGTATCTCACCACCTTCACAGGGAAAAACTTCATCCTAATATCCAATCTAAATTTCTTCTCCTTCAATTTGTACCCATTACCTCTTGTCCTATTACTGCTGTTCCTGAAGGATAAGAACATGATTTGCTTTCAGTAATGCAAGTGTTAATGAGTGATTCCAATTCAGTTGCAGAAAACTTGTGATTACAAGGTTTATTTCAGAGCAATGGGTTAAAAATTAACCCAGCAGAAATAAGTATTCAACAAACATCATCTACCTTGAAGTAGAATATTGACACATAATTACAAGATTTTACTCCTTCAGAGACTCAAAGAAACTTTGAGTAGACTGGATTTATGTCATACAGGAAAGAGAAGACTTAGGGAGAAAGAACATGTTTGTAAAGACTGGCTAAAAAGACACCAGCAATGATCCACGAAGTCACTGTGATGACTGGCACCAGGGGAGGTTTAGTGTCAACATCAAGTTGAAGGCACAGGCACAGGTCAGCCCTGGAACAGGTTTTCATCATCAGCTGAATCTCCAAGGAAAGTTTAGATGGCCATTTTCAAAAAAGCTGCAAGTTCTCATGATGATTTCAGAAAGCAAAACAGAAGGACTAGGTGTTTGCTCATGGTCCTTCCAGGTCTTTGTGTTTGCACTCTGTAGACTTTCCACATCCCAGATGAGGAAAGGGTTAAAAGGAAAGGATCACATTGCCTGGAGACTTCAGCTGTGAGTGTGAGACATGGAATTTGCACTATGTGGGTGGGGAGGAAGCATTAATGCTTAGTACATCAGGTTCTTCATTGTGGGCTGCTATTGTTTCCTCTTGGTTTGCCAAGCCAGAGGGCTAGGTTAAAATCAAATGGATCTAAACTTCTTTCCCTTCATTTTCAGCTTAACAAATCCACAATAGAGGCCTTTTTTATTTCCGGCTGGAAACTTAACAAATCCACAATAGAGGCCTTTTTTATTTCCATAAGGGCTGGAAACACCTTGTGTCCGATGCAACATCTTGAATGTTGACCTCTTCAGGAGAACCCTAAGCTTCTTCTCCAGAAGAGGGTGTACAGCCTCAGTAACTGTAAACTGACTGGCAATCTGTCCTTACTGAGCAGCTTATTTTGTGCTGCACCTCATGGCTGATTGGTATTGTTCATCCCATGACAAGAGTATGTCCTTCCTGGCAATAAGGAACAGGGAGGACTTGGCCTTCTGTCCCAAGTTTTCTCATCGGTCTTGGAAATTCATCATCTGAGTTACTTAAATGTAACTTTATATTGACTTGAGTTCTTGTCTTTGATACAGAAATTACTGTATTTCCTTAATAAGAAGTAAAATATGGAGAATGAGGTTCTTAAAAGACTGAAAATTGTAAACTTTTTGCCATCTTTGCCTCAAAATATGGAGAATGAGGTTCTTAAAAGGCTGAAAATTGTAAACTTTATGCCATCTTTTCCCTCTGATACTCTCTAATGATGTTTCTTGTTTCTGTAGACTTTCAATCCCTCATTGTAAAGAGATGCTTTTTCTGTAACACAGCGGTCCATGAAGAAAAATCCCAACAACTCTCCTCTTATTTGCGAATCTCTGTTTAAATCTACACAGGACAACAAATCTCTACACTGAAGAAAACTGTTTTTTGATAGCATCAGTGGTAGCTTCCACTTCAGTCTGTGCTGTTGTCAGCTTTGGGCTACATCCAGTGCCAACAGAGGTCTGGGAAGAGATATTGGTCTGCTCAGTCCCCATTGCACTCCCTGGGGAGTTCCTGGGAGATGGGAAGAAGCATAGACCATGTGAGAAGAGTCCTGAGCAAAAGCAAAGGTAAAGAGAGCCTCTGCTGGACAGTGTCGCTCACAGAGAGGACTGAATGGGGAGACATCTCATCATCATCCTCATGAACGAAGGAATAACAGAATCACGGAATCAGCCGGATTGGAAAGACCTCCAAGACCATCAAGTCCAACCCTACCATGGTTAGTAGACCAAGGCACTAAGTTCCACATCTAGTCTCTTCTTGAACACCTCCAGGGACAGTGAATCCACCACCTAAGTAAATATATAAGAAATATCTTCAAAATTTTTCTAGCTTTTCTAATTCTTTTTCTAGATGTTGCAATCAGCAGCTAAGTTTAGATCTCTTTCTTTTTTTCTCTGTCTCTCCCCCACTATTTTCATGCCTGACCAGCCTGAACATCAACACAATTTTCTAGTTGAAAATATTAACATGTTTCTTCTCATTCCTTTATGATATTTGAAACATTTTTATGGATATATATGTTTATATATCTATTTGTACTTAATGCATTGTGGTATAATTTAAATATAATCTAACCAATAATTAATCTAATTATAATATAGAATGAAACAATATAAATACAATTTTAAATACAACATA
>NW_008679574.1:59304-69562 GCF_000695815.1 Acanthisitta chloris | reverse complement strand
TGGGGTCGGGGGATGTCTCGGAGGGGAGCGCCAGGGTAGGGAGTTATACGGGTCAGTGCTGAGCTTGCACAATGAAAGCAGAGAAAATGCCTAGGGTAAGGTAGGTTGCAGAAACAAAGTGCTCTGTCTGGTTCTCGAAGAGTGCGTTGAAATGTAGAGGGAAGGCAGTCCCTGCTGCCGTGAAATGCAATTTGATTGCTTTGTGTGCTGTCTCTCAAAACTCCTCCTGTAGTCCTTTCTCTCTGCCTGCGTTTTGTAGCCCGTGAACCGTTAAACGTGTGGTTTTGTCCCATACCACAAGTGTCTGCCCAGGGGATGACCGCATGCAGTTCTGTAAAGTCCTTTGGGACCCCACTGCTGGGTGGGAGAGTCTGTAGCAATGCAATATCCCTTCTTACAAATTAGGGAAAAGCAGAATACAAGAGAATTAAAACGCCTTTTTTTTTTTTGTGGCAAACCATGTGCCTGGCTTAGTGCTGATGAGTTGGTAGGAACGTTCATGGAAAACAGTATGACACCCTCACCTTGTCAGTTGTCAGAAACCTTGCTGGTTTCTGCCTGTGTATGTACCTTGGAGCTGTTTTGATTTGCCTTTTCATTGATATGATTTTCTGCTGTCATTAATGCCTGTGAGAGAGGAAGTGGCAAGGCTGGCAATTTTGCTAGCTTGAGAATTGTCACATAGATACCTGCTCCGCCAATTTCGAAACAAGGTCCTTACTTGAATTGCAGTTGTGCTTCCATGTCTGTAATTTGTGTGTATTTTTTCATGCGCTCCGTCCTTCTTTAGCAGAGAGAGAGAGAGAGAGAGAACTCTTTGAAATGGTTTTGGAGAAGGTTCAAACTTCTCCTAACCAGTAGCTTTCTTCCTTGAGCTTCCTGAAAAAAAGCCATCTTCAAGCTAAGTTTATCCCGGGTCACTTTGCTCCACGAGTACAGGCAGTCTGTCGTAGCCCGCAGGATGGGTGTAGGCAAACGACCCTCGCTTGCTGCCTTGGCTTCGCACGCTCGGTCTCTCCTCTTGAAGAACAATAACACCATTCTGGATTAAGTCTTCCTAATATGGAGCGAGCGGTCGGTCGGTTGTCTGCGCTCGGCTCCCCAGCACGCCCAGCTGCTGCGGCGGAGGAGCAGCAGAGGGCATCGTCCTCCCAAAGCTCCCCGCGGTGCTGCGCGAGTGGGACCCGCGGGCCCAGCGCTGTACACCCCGCGTTGGTGCTCCTCCGGCGCCTGGACTGCTGCCCGACCCCCTGCTTGCAGCAACTGCTTTCTGGGTTTGACCTAAAACTGATTGTAACCTGCCTTCGCCCTCCCCGCGGGGATGAGCTGCGAGGTGTCATCTGTCGCTTGGAGCATCATTTGTTTTCCAGTGGTCCCCAAATCCCATGCGTGTACCTGGTTCATAGAAACGTTATGCTGGCCTCCTTTGTGCTAAACGTGGGGCTGTTTCTAATGGTAGGAGATGTATGACGTGTGTGCTTGGAGTTAGTTTTCTTTTGGTATTTTTCACCTGGACCTCTTTAGCCAGTTGATCCACATTTGCCTAGCTGCTGGTTTGAACAAACCTGGGGATGTGTGACCATGCCTCAAAGCCTTCAGTCGCACAGAAGTACTTTAGGTTGTCTTTGTACAGCTGAGACATCATTTGACTTAGTGGGGAAAGGACTGGAGTAAAAAAAATAATCCCTATTTTGTAACATGAATGTCTGACTGGCTAGGAAGGGATTGTTGCTTTCTGAGCAAGTAACACTGGTACTAAAATATAGGGATAAGATACTATGGGTTGAATAGGCAGGAAAAGAAATACAACTCATTTTTTCCTTCTCCTTTTGCAAACTCATTAAAGTCACCAAAGGAGGAATTGTGGTTATGGAAAGAGATGGTAGATGGATGATTTAATATACTATATCAAGCATTAACTAGCTACCAGAACCCAAGTTACTGCGAAACAAGGGTTTGAAAACCCACATCTGGCATGTGGGTGTAGCATTTGTAGCTATCTGCTGCTTTTTCCCCCCTCTTGCTGCAGTGTTTGTTACAGGGTTCTTTAAACAAGTGGCACTTCATCACAGCAAGTACAAAATGGGAAAATAGAGCAAGTGCTGTAAATAATCCTCATGCAGCGATGAGACCATTAATACTTGTGCCAGCCAGTGCTAATCCTATGTGTAGTTGCAAGATTTACCTCCTTTTTTGCAGGGATGCAAAGTCTGATACTCATATTTATAGTGTAATATATAGGAAACACAATAGGTTTCAGGGGAATGCTGAATTCATTCATGTCAGTGACTGGTTTATGAATAGTTCTGCTTTTGAGTCTCCTGCAGTCTCCAGAATACCACCTGTGAATGCAATTTACGGCTCTTTGTGTTCAAACATTGCATATGTATATATGTACATAGACTCATTACCCTCTTCCTCTCTCTATTCATGCATAGTAATTGGTGATTTATTTGCGATTCCTAGAGGGGAGCAGAGCATGCGTAAGGTCTTGAAACTGCAGCTCACTTGTAAATGGCATGTTGGAGTGAAACAACGATGCAGAGGCAACTCTTGAAGAAAGCAGGGATGATCCCGGAGGGGAAGGGGTGCTGGCTGGGAAGCAGCAGTGTGCAGTTGGCTGCTGCTCAAGTGTTCTGCTCTTGTACCCTCTTGGGATTCTGCTGCCTGCCCAGGCACAGGGGTTGAGGGGGTCACACAAGCCTAGGTGCAGTACAGCTGAAGGCTGCTTGGCTGGAGGGGAACGGATGGAGAAAATAGCATAGTGGGTGTTTGCACACACAGGGTTTGGGGTTGTTTTTGTTTACCACAGCTAGCGGCCCAGGAATATTGCTGGCGCCTCATCTGTTCTTCAATGCATTGTTAGCAACAGCAGCCAAGATCGTGCTTTCTCCATCTGCGTCTGCCCAAAGTCCTCTGCCGCAAGCTTTATTTTGCAAGCCAGTTCTGCTGCCCTCATGCCTGTGTTTGCTGCCTCTAGATCACTGTGTTGTGGGTTGCTGCTGGACCTGGACCGATCCTGAGTGTGCTGGGGTGGGCTGTGGCTCTGCTTTTGGGGAATGTGCTGGATGAGGGCTCTGCAGATGGCCCTGGCTGTTGCCTCATTTCAGCTGTGCTTCTGCTGTCTCTCTGGGTTTCCCAAGTGTGGTGGGAGGCTGCTGTGGCCATCGATGCCAGGCTGGCAGGCTCCACTCCTGCGCATCCCCAAATATAATTCTTCACAGGGAGACTCCCTCCCTGCAGTCTTGGCCAGACTGTCTGACATCCTGAGGCTCCCGCAGATCCTGTTTATTTACACAGGAGGTTTTGGTTTATGTGAATTGTTGTCTTTTAGTTGACCTTCCATCAAGTTACATGTCTTTATTAAAGCAGTTTTTATTGTAAATCGAATGTGTACTTAGAACACTTTTACCAGACCCATTATATAAAGTGAAAGGCAGAATAAACAGTGCTGCAGACCACAGGGACGGGGATGGGAGACAGAGGGTCATAGGGAGAACATTGCTTCAGTGTTGGGTGGCTTGTTGAAATCTTTTGACCAGGAAGTTACCTTTTGAAAAAAAAATAATTAAGGTTTTTCTTTTAGTCTCTCTCAGCTTCTTTCTTACCTGTACAAAATCAGTCATGGGTTCAGCCACTGACTTACAGGTTATACAGTCTAGTGTGAAGCCAGAGGTGTTCTCATTGGTTTACCTTGAATGAATTAGAGTGCTATAACCCCAAAGAGTGCTCCTTGCTGTCTGATAGCTAGCAATCTGCAGACCCTGCGCAGAAACTTGAAGCACCGGGAAAATTGCCTGAAAGGAACAGGAAGATTTTCAAGCACAGTAAGGTTTTCTTCTTGTTGCTAGGGTTCCTCAGCTCGTGATTTTTGTCTACTGGTATCAAGGACGTTTAGGCCCTCCAGCCAGTGTCTGGAAAACTGCAGTATTGTGATTTGCCTCTGGCTTTGAAGTTCCTAAATACTCCTTAATATTAACCTGCTAAATTGATTTTGACTCCATTTTTATATCGACATCTCTTTCCTAGTTGTGTAAAATGTTCTTAAGGAATAGTTCTCTGTGCTAGAATGTTAGGAGACGTTTAGCATCTGTTTCTTATCAGCTATGGAGAGGCTAAAATGGAGCCTTTCCTGACAAAGCAGGGTTTGATCGCATTGCCAGGCAAAGAAATTGGGGCTGCAGCTGCCATCAGTGGGTCTAGGATGTCTGTGTGCATATATGTCATTTCTAGCAGTAACCTGTTGCTTACCCTGTCTACACCAGTGTACTAAGAACATGTTTCCAGTGGTGTATGCTAGTAAGCTTGTTGTTGTTAGGAGGTTTAATTAGTATATGGCAATGAGAGAAGAGGAAATCTTGTCTTTTTAGCTGCTGCTCAAGTCACATTTCAGTAAGTAATTGAACATGAGCACAAAACCAGACCATCTCAGCTAAGCAATGGGAAGCTTCTCATGAGAAGCGAAAGACTTTGACACTCAGAACTTGTTCTGGTGCTGCACAGTACCTACACAAATGCTAAAAAGAAGAGCTGCTTCTTAAAGGAGATGTTCCAGCTTGATCATTTCCTGGAGTGGCAGGGAGTGCAGGGCAGGGTGCTCACGTCAGGACCAGTTGGAGGGACTTGCTTGATCTCTAAGCTGACTTTGCAAACTCAGTAAATACATAGAGGGACTGAGGGTGTGACTGACTTGAAAGTAGATTTGTTTTTCATATGGTCCTGCAGATGTTTATGGGGGCCCGAGGGGAGGGGACTGCTGGGGTATGTGTGCTCCGTGCCCCAGAGCCTCAGTACGTTGGGTCTGGGATGTGCAGCCAGTTTCTCAAGTGCTGCCAAAAGGGTGAGGTGAGTCCAGTGTTTGACCCCAGCCACTCTCTTAACTGTTACCAGCTGACAGAGGCTGCCTGCTCTGTCCTGTTTAGTGTTCATTCTGTAGTATCAGGCTGGAACCACTTCCTGTACCCTCCCATGGCATCATCTGTCTGATTTTACTCCACTGCTGGCAATTTCTTGATGTTTCCTGGTCCATTTCTGGCTCGTGTTGGGCAGTGGTCTGCAGGGAAGGAAGAGGTGGCTGGCTCACTGTTAAGTGGAGAAGTGGGGAAAAGATCATAGACACATAGAATAGTTTGGGTTGGAAGGAACCTTAAAGATCATCTAGTTCCAACATCACACAGCCCCACCACCAGCCTTCCCTTCCCCTGCCACCATGGGCTGGGATGCCACCCACTAGACCAGGTTTCCCAGGGCCCCATCCAGCCTGGCCCCGAACACTTCCAGGGACAGGGCATCCACAATCCACAGTTACTCACCACCCTCTAAGTAAAGAATTTCCTCCTAACATCTAATCTAAATCTCCCCTTTTTTAGTTTAAAAACATTCCCTTTTGTCCTATCACTATCCGCCTGTGTAAAAGTTATTCTCCTTTATAAGCCCCCTTTGAGTACTGAAAGGCTGCAGTGAGGTCTCCCTGGAGCCTTCTCTTCTCCAGGATGTATGGAAGATGAGCCTAGGGAGAGCACTAGGCGGAGAAAGAAGGTGAAGAACTCAACCGATGAAAAGGAGAACAGGCTCTGGGGGATAGGTCTTGCCAAATGCCAAATTACACCATGCCTTAATTTTTAAAGTGTCAAAGATTGCTGAGTACAAAAGAAATGCAGATAGTGAGGATCTGTCCATATTTGTTGTCTTGTTCCTGAGAAGTGTACTTACCACTCCTCTTGGCTGATGTCTTCTTTCTTACCAAGATATTGATTCCATGTGGGACTTGAAAAATCATTTAGCACTAGTCCTGTCTCTTCTGATTTTGGCAGCTTTAAGACTTCGTCACTCAAGAAGGGCTGAGGCTGCTGCTGAAGTGCAGGAGCAGTGTGCAGTTTCTGATGACAAAGTTGGCCCCGTTGGGATCCAGAGTGTATGCTTCAAAGCAGCATGTGGGGCAGCTGCACAGCCACTTGCACCATCAAACATTACACTAAGGCCGGTTGTTTGGTTTGGTGGTCTGGGTTTTGTTTTTCTGTCTACTGCAAAACAGCTCATCAGGGTCTGACATGATTGGAGGTGATTTTTGTTAGCTGTTGTGCTAACAGCTGCTAAGTTTTGGGGTTTTGGTTGGTTTTGTTTTGTTCTTTTATTTTAGACTAGTGGCATGAGTCTATGGGATTGGTGTCGTTTGCCTGGTGTTTCCTACTCTGTTCACAAAAGCTGATAGTTTTACTTGCTAGCAAATACGTTCCCCTCTGGTGTCATCGTGATTACAGGGGAATAGCAGTGAATGGTGACACATCTAGGGGTTTTGGGGATACGTTTCTGTTTGCTTTCTTGGTGGTTGTTTGCCACCCTCATGGCATCCCTGATCTGTCTTCATGAAGCCCACTGTCACTTTTAAGGATTTCAGGCTTTGTTGGAAGTTGATAAGCTTGTCAGAGGGAGATGGGAACACAGGGTGAGGTAGATATGTTTTTTCAACAGATTCTGTAGCACTGTGAATGTCTGTTCTGTGTCTGAGATTTGCTCGGCACTGACCCAAACTGCTGTGTGAAATGGATGGTTTCTGAAGCCTTTAGAGAAACAGAGGCTTGAAATGAGATACTGAGCCCCAAAAAAGCAAACAAGTTTTTGTTTGCTTCTCTGGGAAAGAAGGGCTCTGATCTCTCATGACAGCAATGGTATTGAGATTTGACTGCTTAGATAAGTTGAGATTTTGACTTCCTGTGTGAATTTTTCTGTCTCCATTCAGCATTATTGGACATAGGGGACATTAGGGACATAGGAATCTGCCCAGGTTCCTGCAGACCTCTCTGAAGGGGAAGCTGGACTCTGACTATGAGCCACGGGAAAAGGCAGTTGTTTGTTGCCAGAAGTCATCCAGAAGCTCAATACTCTGGAAAATCATAGTGCTGGAATCTGGCACTTATTAACTCAAGTTACCCACAGTACCTAGGATCTAGCCAAAGGGCTCTGGCTGGCTGCCAAGCTGAAATTACTAACCTGGGTGTCAGGCAGTGTTGGTTCCTTCTTGATAGCTTGAAATAGGAGCTTCCCAACAAGCGTGTGTGCCAGCCTTTCTTCTAGTCATGTTTCTTCTTACAGCTTTGTAAAGTGTTCAGGGTAATTATAGTACTTACCAATATTTATTCTCTTCTAAGCAATTATCTGAATGCGTTTATCTCTGGTCTGCTTTCAAAGTACTCTGCCCCCTCTCACCATATCATTTCATCTCATCTCCCTGACTCAGTGCTTTCTTCTCCCTCCCCTCTCATACAGCCCTTGGTCCTCAGCTTCGTCCACCTCCTGAATACGCTGTCAAGCTTTGCTTTCCTCTTCTGGAGATTCCCTACCTTGTCTTCCTACTCTGCTGTCTAATCCCATTATGGAGGAGGGATGTTTGCTCTGTCTTGTGGGGGATGATCGCTTAACTGCCCTGCCAGGTGCTAAGGTGCTTTGCAATGAAGGGCGTGGATACCAAGAGAAACTGGGTTGGCATTGTGCCATTTCCCAGCTTTTTGCTGACTGCTCGTGGCCTGCAGACAATATCGTAAGAGCTACTGCTGCAGGGTTTGACCTTTATGCCTGCAGTGTTATCCAGTGCCTACAGTAGGAGTCACAGCATGCAAATTCCAGTGCTTTCTTCTGACTTGTGATATAATTGTAGGCAAGTCCGTCTGTCTCTGTTCTTGGCTCCTTGAAGTAGAGAGAGTGGCTTAAAAGGTATCATGGGTTTTTGGGGAGAAAAAATGCAGTATTAAGGCTGAGGTCTAGCTTGCTCTCTTGAAGCAAGCAGGGTGCTTTTTTCTTATAGATGGAAGAAAATGTAGCATGGAAGAGATTGTTATGCCCTGATTGATTTCACTCTTGGTGTTAGGAAAAGAAGAAAATTGATTTTTACTTTGAGCTCTATGGTCTTACTTACCCGCACAAGCTCTCTTGCTTATCCTACATGAATGGGGCCAGCTGCTCCTTGCCACCCTGTCAGGCTTGTAGGGTGCAGCCCATGTGACTGTAACTCGGAGCGGCTGTGATTCATTCCAGCGGCACAGTTAATCTATGGGTCACTGACATGCAAGGAACTGTTACGTCTAATCAGTCCCATGCCATGAGCTAGTTGGCAGTTAAATCTAATCTAGAGTGTGTGGCTGCCAAATGCTTGAAGTCGCCAAGCACTTACTCCTTTCTGCTGTAAATAAGGCAGACTTGAACAAGATCAGCTTCAGGTGCCTCTCCTGTGAGCAGGGGTCAGAGTTTGGCCTTGAATACCTGTACTGCACAGAGGCAGAGGTTGTCCAGAGTCCAAAGGGCTACAAGGAGGGTGTAAATTTACCTGCCTGTCTTCATGTATAGAGATCAAAGCACCTTTTTCTCATCTCATGTTGCTTTTTCTCCCATCTCCTTCCCCTTGCCTAGGTGTGAGGAGAGGGTGTGAAGATGTGATCTCTCAGGTACTGCTGTCATCACTGGAGCGTAGAGGGACCCCGTCTTGGTTTTCGCATGTGTTTAAATCTTGCCTGAGTTGCCTGGTTTTTATTTGTTCGTTCCTAGTTTTTGCTGCTCGTACTCCTTACCCACTCCTCTTTTCCAACTGTTCCTGCAGGGTCCCTCTTCAGCTGCAGGGCTTTTCCCCATAGTGAGACCTCGCTCATGAGGTGCTTGGACGTGCATCTCCTTCCACTGTTGAGGGTGGGAGAGGTGAGGCTAAAAACTTGCTTTCACTGTAGCTTTCTCTGCCTTTGTGAGGCAAGTCATGGGGGGTCATCACATTTGCCTTTGGAGTGGAATGACTTTGCAAAAGCAAGGAATGAACTCTGCCAGTTCCTATGTGCGTAGAGTTCCCATAGGTTTGCTCTAGCTTGGGTGCTCCTGAGGAGCTTGCCAGAGGACCTTCAGTGCCCTGTGACCACAAAGAGAGGGAAGGGCGGCACTTACTGCAGTGGTTATTTGAATTTGTGCCTGGCCCTGGTGCTTGAGCTGATTTTTTTTCTTTTTTTCAGCCTTTGCGGGGAAGAATGTAGCAGCAAATGTGTGATGGAAACCAGTTTTGTTTCTTCCTGGCACAGCGGGGAAAGCTGTCTGAGACTGCCGTGAGCTGTGGGGGGTAGTGTAGGGCAGGGAAGGGGCTGGGCTCAGAGGTCTGTCACCTTTTCTCAGAAGCCTGCCCGTGTTAAGCTGGTGTCACCCTTCTTCTGTCTCTTGTCTGGACCACAAAGCTGTGTCTGTCCCCTTGGGTTTTTTTCACTCCGTGTTTTGAGGGAGGATGCAGGGATGAGAGGAGTGAGTGTGAGGAAAGATTTGCTGTGTGTCAAATACTTCAGAGCTGCTCTAGCAGATCCACTGGGATACGTTAGTAAAAGCATCCTAATGATCTCAGTGTAATGGGTTTGAGCCTTGGAAGCCTGCTTGCTGGGAATGGGAGCCCAGGACTTTGTGCTGGGCTCCTGAGGGAAGAGGGCTTGGTTCCTGGCAGATGAGAGGGCAGGCAGCAGGAGCTGCCTCAGAATCACAGAATCAGTTAGGTTGGAAAAGACCTCTGAGATCATAGAGTCCAACCTTTGACCAAACACCATGTCAACTAGACCATGGCACTAAGTGCCACGTCCCATCTTTTCTGAAACACCTCCAGGGACAGTGACTCCACCACCTCCCTGGGCAGTGCATTCCAATGATTAATCACCCTCTTCAGGGTGCCAGCAGGTACCTATTCCTCTGTGAGGAGGAGCTGGAGGGGAGCCATATGCCGGGCTTTGGCATGGCAGAGGAATGACTTGGGAGTCTTGGCCAAGTACCAACTACTACTGTTACTTCAGAAATGTAGATTAGCAGAGACTGCAGTTGTGTGGATGCCAACTAAGTCCCTAAAGAGATGTAATGAGAGTAAAGGATAATTTTCCTTACGGAGACATCTGGGTGTTTGTAGGAGAGGGAGATGTGCAGAGGAGCATGTCCACAGCTGAAGCCAGCAGCCTCTGAGCCTGACTGCTGGCAGCACATGTGGGAGGGTGAAGTGCTCAGGGATATGGCTCCCACCCCAGCTGTAGAAGCAGTAACTGGCTCTGCTGCTCCCATTTCTTCTAACTACTGGTGTTACTGAGGTGGCCACATGTAGCCTCCTGCTCTTGGGCGCTGGTGGTGGCCTGGAAAAGAGGTGGGCCGTTCCTTACCTGAAAAAATGATGGAAGCAAGGGAGAAGGGAGGGGTCATCAGGCCTGGGAGATACCAGTGGGGCCATGCAGACCCTTGAGATAGGTGAGAGTGATGAGGAAAG
>NW_008679574.1:52927-59284 GCF_000695815.1 Acanthisitta chloris | reverse complement strand
TCCAGTTTTCCAGTGGATGGAGAGGTGTAAGAGAAGTGCATGTATGATATCCTGAAAATGCTGCAGTAGAGATTCTCCACAATTACTGGGGTGATCAGCATCATTTTTTAAATCGGTCTCCGTATGTGGATGCGAATCTTGAGTGTGGGGAGGGTGAAGTGAGGCTTCTGGGGAAGTATGCTAGCAGGAGGCCAAAAATAAATTATCAAAGGAGAGAATTGAAACATTAACAAAGCTAAACGGATGTATGCAGCTCTAAGAAAAGGGTGTCTTATTTGAAAGCATATTTTTGAAAATCCATTTGCTTAGTCATCTTACAGATAACAGCTATTTTTGCCTTCTTTGCTCTGATGACACTTCACTGTCTATATAGTGAGTTTAGCATCTGCATTCTTTTCTAGTTTACAGGGAAATTTTATCTGCTAATTTTGAGTTGGCTTTGTAGAACTGCTATACCTCTTGGGTGTGAAATAAGTAAGATACTGTTCTTAAAACAATTTTAAAGAAGAATAGTTGGCATTATTTCCCTTCTAACCCATCTTTTTAACCCATCTCCCATGTCTGCAATCAAATTTGAACAGGGAATATATTACCTTGCCATTTCAAGTATAATAAGGACTGTGCCCTCAACTCCCCCAGACATGAAAGTGGTGATGTTTGGGTTCAGCACTACTGGGTAATGAATGCAAGATCAAGGGCATTTGCAGGTTTTTATTTCTTTGTGTTTGCAGGGACTGTGGCATTGCTGGCAGGTTGCTCACAAATGGTGTCTTAGATTACCTCTCTTGCAGGCAGCAAGATTTGCATCTTACCATTCCTGTTTGATCTGCAAGTGGTGATGAGAGCTGTATACTTGAATTCAGATTTTCTGAGTAGCAGTCTGCAGTCATTAGGGCAGCTCTTAGACCCCAGAGGCTTTTTCCATGTTTTCATCCTGTTTGAGTAACTGTGTCTCTTGTTATCTTGTTCCTGAATATTTTCTCTATAAGGGGAGACTGTTTGTTGCAGCTGTTAAACCTCAAATGTCTTGAATCTCCCTTAGGGAAGAGAAGGAAGAGTTCCTGAGGTTTCTGCATAAGTAGACTATAGAAACACCTACATGTCTTTCCCAGATATACAGCCAGGAGGTGTTATTGGTGCTGTCCTAACCAGCTGATGGATTCTGGCTGGTTCATCTTGTGGTTCCTCCTGCTTGCTCGCCTGCTCTGTTGAAGGGTTTTAGTAAGGGAGCTGGGATTCTTCTTTCTTTACTTTTTTGTTTTGGCATGGAATAGCACTGGATGGCTCTGGTTGCTTTTGTCAGTACAGTGTAGCTAGGAGGTGTCAAAGGAAATTATGGATGTTTGTTCAGTTTCCTGGCTGGATGTACCATGCGGATTTTAGAGAAATGTGCATTGAATAAACATTGGGTAAATCTCCTAGGACTAGCACCGCCTGGGAGTTGGTGTTGGGAGCTGTGCTTATCTTCATGGCAGGATTTAAGAAAAACATTTGTATGAGAAGAGTTTTGTGCCCTGTGTTTGGTTCCCGTCGGTTCAGTGATTTGTAACGTTCCTCCGTCTGTTCCCTTTAAAGCCAGCTGGCCAACCTTAGGAGAAGATTATCTGAGTAAAATTCTCCAAAGCTTATATTGCCATCAGAGTCCCTTCTTTCCCCCTCTTTCACAGTGCTGGAGGGCAGCCTGGATTGCTAGAGCCTCTCAGGAGATGGGGTTGTGCCCCATTCATGCCACTTCATGGGGTGGCAGTGAGCGAGAGGGCCTGGCCCCAGCAGAGCCAGTGAGGCTGGAGCCTGCCAGAAGGCCCAGGAGCCCTGTCCCACGTGCTTGGTGCCTTACCCAGAGTGTCCTGGCCTGAGACAGGAATCTGGAACAGTGTGTGTCATGGACCCCCTGTCCTTGCTGCCACCCCCCCACCCCGAGTTGGCTCCCTCCTGCTGTGGGCAGGTACTCATGTAGCTGTGCTTGTGGGTGCTTGGATACAACCAGTGTCAACCCTCACCACTTGCACTCTACTGTGGTGAGCTAAGGAGAGGGATGGCCTCAGCAGCTCCTTTGGGCTTTTTCTTCCCAGCTTCCTGACTCTGTATCCCTCTCTCTCCCTGCTCCCTGTCTTTGTGCTGGTCTCCTCCAGGTCTGTCAGTCGCTGACAGATCTGGAGTGTGTGTGGTGTTTTGGTGCGGCTACTGTATCTGTTCAGCTTGCATCAATCAGTCCCTGTAAAGGCTTATAATCAGTGGAAAATCTCCGGGGTGCGGCTATTTACAGAAAAAAACCCCCACACCCCACCCTTCCAGACTTGCATCAAACAAGAGTTTTATTATCATTAATTGAATTCCTCTTGAGCCTGATAACTTGGGCATGTTGAATCAGATAAATAGAAAGCATCCCTCCCTGGTAGCTATGTAAGCCTTTCCTTAACTCAGAGATCAGAGGGGGACTAGGCTCTGCTAAGCTGAAGATGAAAACTTCTGCATATGTCTGCTCATCTGGGAGTGTAGGCAGGAGGATGCTCAGTGTGGTGTGTCAGCAGAGGAAGGATTTACCTCGTCCCCCACCCCTCCTTTTCTCAGTTGATCAGAAAAATTGTTTAGTTACAAATGCAGTTTAGTCACCCTGAGACACATAGTCCTCTGTCTAGAAACTGGGACTCTGCTTTCTTTCAGCCCTTCAGATAAACCCACAGCTCTACAAAGGGGTAAATCTGCTCTTGTTGAAGTCAGTGTGTATTGCCTTTGGAGCATCTCTCAGGCCATGCTGCCCCATCTCCTCACTTGGATGCCGAGACACGATGCTCTGGGTGGCAGAAGGGTGTTTCGACTAGTGCCCGAGGTGTGATGTTGCTGAGCTGATTCTGTAATCCTGAAAAAATCCAGCTCGCAGCTTTTTCCAGGCTCCATATATCAAATGAGATTGCAGTCATTAAGGTCATGTCCCTTTCTCTGTTTCATTGCTTGTGTGTAGCTCTTGTCTTGGTGCCAAAGACTGGGGCCCCTCTTGTTCAGGAAGTGCTGTTGATTAGTCCGGGGTTGTTCCTCCCTGTGCCTAGATCAATCCATTCTATAACGAGCTACCTGGCCGGTCAGCCAGCCTTCTGCATGTTTTGATTTTCAGCCAGCACCACTCTTCCACTTCAGGGTCCTTCAGCTTCCCTCCTCCCCTGACACTCCTGGTGCTACCTTTCTTGTGCACCCTGGACTAGGATTTCCCCCCATCCCTCTTCTTTTGTTAGTATTTCTGCCCCATAGGTGTTTACACCACCGATGCAGTGGCATCTTCCCCCAACCACGGGACCCTCTCTCCAATGAGCTTCTGCTGCTTCTGCTCCTGCTGTCATGTAGTGATGTGAAGCTGGCACGAGTCCTCTGACCATGTTGACCTCCTCATCTCAGACAGAGCTTGGCTTCTTCCCTCTGCCTTGTTCTTCTTAAACATGTTTAACTTTTCCTGCTTTACTAAAGGTTGCTGGTGATACTTCCCTCTAAGCCTGGATAGACTCTTCTTGGCCTTCAGATTTTCTTCTTAAACCTTAGCAACTTTACAAAGATAACTGACATACAAATAAGGGCCTGCCTTTACCTGTGAGATGGCTTTGTCCAGTTTTCCTTCTCCATACTTTTTACAAAGTTAGAATTTCTAATCTTTTGGCTTCTCTTAAGGATCCCAACTCATTTTCCCATATCTCTGTCATGTGTTTTGCTACTCATAGCCTTTCCCCCTCAATGCAAAGCTGCTTTATCCCCTCCTCCTCTAGCAGCTGCTCCGTCCTCCACAAGCCCCATGGGATGCTCTGTCTGGAGCTTTTGCCTCCCTGCTCTCTGCCAGTTTAGTCTGTCTCTGTGATTTACTTTGCAAGGATTTTCTTAATAGCCCCCACAGCTCTACATCTCAGTTGTGATTCAACATTACCTTTCTTGACTTAGCAATTGCCCTCATAATAACCAGTTTTAGTCTCTTTCTGTAACAATTTCCTCCAAGTCCTGTTGTCTTTGCCTTTTCCTGCCTCTCTGACAGAGCTTTTCTTATGTCCTCATGAGTATACCCCGCCCAGCTTCAGATTTGTTTTATTTTGGCTGTAAGAGGCCTGCTCTGTGATGCTCTCCTCCTCTTCCTGAAGTCACTGTCTCTTGGTAATTTTATCCACTCATAAAAATTGGACTGGCCTCTCTCTGCTGACAAGCTGTTATAAAGCTGATGTTTCTGTTAAAATCAAAATCCTAACGTCAGTCTCTGGTCCTTACTGATATGCATGCACATGCACCTGGGTCTTTCTGCTTAAGAAGTGTAAGCTGCCCTTTTCCTGTCCATCTCTGCCTCTGAAATTCGTTCAGGTTTTTTTGTTGTCTGCTGATTCCCCTGAACTCTCAAATTAGTTCCTCCTCCTCTGCTGTGCCAAATGCAATATGCTTGTCTTCCCTTTTAAAGTTCTTCTTAGCCTTGTTCTACCTTGTCTGTTTTAGTGCTTCCCTCTGTGTGGTTTTTGATTCCCAGCCTCTGCCTCTCTTTGGGTTTCCTCAGGCTGGGTTCTCAGAGAAAGATCGCTTGTCTGATCGTGCTGCCTCTGCTGCCCCTTCCCAGATAACCTGGAAGCCCTTTGGCTGATTTCACCCAATTTATCGGGAGTAGAGAGCTTGTGAAGAGTAGGTAGCTGAGTCAGAAAGGTGATGGGGGACTGAAGGAGACCCTTTCCTTCAAGGGCTTTGGCAGTGCCACCAAATGACTGTGACAGCTGTAGGAGAAGCTCCAACTGAAGTCTGCAGTCAAATCATTAGTCTCTGAGACAGCCTCCCTCCTGAGGGCATAGGAAGCTAAGCTTCATTAAGTCTTCTGCGCTTAGGGTCGTTTGCTAAAAATGGTGGCTTGAAGCCCTTTTATTTTCCTCTGTGTGGTTGGGTGTAACCTGCAGTGAGCACCTGCAGCACTGCTTCACCTGGTGCCTTGCCACAAAGCCTGTTAGGAGCCTGCCATCAGGGTCTCCCTGTGGACGGAGACCTCGGCCCTTCCTCACATGCTGCCTTGCTCTCTCCTGTTCCATGGCCTCTCTTGACCCATCTCCTGCCTATCTGAAGGTGCTGTTTCACAGTATGACTGAGCTGGTGGAATATCCCAGCTGCTAATAAAAAGGGTTGTTTGCCCCCATTCCCTAAAGAAAAAAGTGTTCTTGCTGTCTTAGTGAAACCAAGTAACTCTTTCCTTGGGTCATTCTTTTTTTCAGCTCATATTGGGGTCAAGCATGGGGAGAGGAGTGTGTATGTTGCTAGGAATAAAGTGAGTGGGAAAGCAAGACTGCTTTTTTCCCATGGCAGCTGGTACCTAGATCAGCTTAACTGCATTGTGAAACCACATTTTTAACTGAATCTTCTGGGATGAGGGTGTGTTTTCTCTGTAGGGGAGCTGGCACAGTGAGGCTGCGCTGAGTAGGTGCTTGGTGCCAAGCGAAGGTAACTAAGAGCTGACAGCAGTGGTGAATGCAATCCTATTGGAGTGTCCTTTGCAGAATGGTTGGGGTTGGAAGGGACCTCTGGAGGTCATCTGGCCCAAGCCCTCTGCTCAAGGAGGACTACCGAAAGCAGGTTGCTCAGGATCATGTCGCAGGTGGCTTTTGAACACCTACATGGATGGAGACTCCACAACCTCTTTGGGCAACCTGTGCCAGTGCATAGTCCTCCCACACACACTGGGTTGTTTTTTGGTTGGTTGGTGATGGTTTTTTTTTAAATATAAAAAAGTGTTTTCCTGTGCTTTCCAGCTGGCCAGTTCTCCCCTGGTGCAATGGGCTTGTTCCTCCTCAGGAAAATCACATCTGATTGTCCTTACTCACTGGTAGTACTATTGTGTTATGAATGTGCTTAGAGGGTATGACTGTACCTTTCTCCCTCCCAGACTGGAAGCAATAGTAACATAAATGCTTCTGCATCCCTCTTTTTATTTGTTTTGTTTTCCTTTCCAGATACCAGAAAGCACCTGTCCTCCCATTTGAAATGGGAGCATTGGTAGTTTGGTGACAACTGCTGATAGTCTGTGTAGCATGTCAAACTAATAAATTACAGTGTAAAGAAACGAGGGGTTCTAACATCTTAATTAGCAATAAGAGGCAGCAGGTAGCTGAAGAATCTCCCTGGATCTGTGTCTGTCTTTCAGGGATGCTGTCAAACTGAATCACAGAGGTTTTGAGAGGCAGCATCTTGCTGGTACTTAGTGAGCAGGGAAGAAACCAGAGGAATTTGTGAGGAGGAAATGGAAATTATCTGCTGTTGTGCAGCTGTGGTTCATATTCTTGTGATCCTTTATGGTGGGGTGGGAAAATTATTTTAGAGAAATGCATGCTTTTAACCAATACACTTGACTTTGGAGATAAG
>NW_008679574.1:42302-52887 GCF_000695815.1 Acanthisitta chloris | reverse complement strand
AAGAAGAGGTACAAGATGGGAGCTTTGCTTTGCAAACTGAATGTTCTCTTATACTAATGGCTGTGGCTGAGGGGCACAAATGTTTCTTCAGCATGCCTGAGGGAAGCGGAAGAGATTGTTCCTTGCCACATTCATTTTTAGGTATTACACTTTATAACTTTCTGCAATGCCATTTCTACAGAACTGTGGTGCTCCAAAGGAGGCAGGAAGCAGTTGCAGACCCCTGCTTAAGGGTACAGCTGGAGTGCTGGAGGAATGGTGTGCTTTGGGAGGTAGGGAGGGATGTACAGCAGGGCAGTTTGTCATCAGCTCTTCAAGTGTGCTTTGGGAGGTAGGGAGGGATGTGCAGCGGGGCAGTTTGTCATCAGCTCTTCAGACCTGTCAATACTTAACAGATTATTGTTAAGTTTTTCTCTGTAGAAGGCAATCGATTTGGGGTTAGGCAATTCATAAATGTCTGCCTGAGGCTGCCAGCTTGGAGGGTGAAAAGGAGATTTGGAGGTTGAAAAGGCCAGGTTGCTCTGGCCCTGCCTGGAAGAACAAGGATGCATGTGAAGGTCCTAGGAAAAATAAGGGTGCTGGACTCCTAAGTGTCATCCTTACTGAAGTAAGGGAAAATCTGGAGTCAGTCAGAGGGACGGGAGAGGAAAGAAGCCAAATAAGCAGTGGCTAGGAGTATGGAAAGATGGGCCACAACACTGTAGTGTCTCTTTGTTGATGAAGGGAGGCACTTGTGTGTCTGTCCTTCCTCTCTCTGTTTCAAATGAAGAGAGCAAGAAGTTTTGTTTTTCTTTAGGAAGAACAAATTTGAGGGAAGGTAAGGAGCCAGGCTCTCCATGGATCAGAAGTATTTTTAAGAGATCTCTTCATGAAAGAGAGGGAAATCCTTTAATGAAAGGCTGGGTAATAAATGCTGTTTCCATGTGGCAAGGATGATGTAAAGGTGAGATTTGGGACGCTACACTTTTTTCTCCTGGGAGCGTATTTTAAGCATCTGGGCTGTTGTGAGGTGAATTACAGCAATAATGGGGACATTCCATGGTTTAATATCAGGAGGGATTGCAGAGCATGCAGGAAAACGAAAAGAGAAGTGACATTAAAACGTTATTGACTGTGAAACAAAATGAAGTTTCTTATTGTCTGAGAGCGAGTGATCGCACAGGGAATAACGTTTGACAATTCTTAGAGTGACCGTGGCTGTTGAGCATGTAGGACTTGAAGACTAAAGAAGGGTAATAAAAAGAAATACAGGGGCTGCAGGGCATAATGAACTGTGTCAGAAATTTCCTGCTTGGCTTTGATGCTTAAACAATTTCATTTTGCCCCTTCCTCTTGATAGGCTGGGAACACATAGAAGATAATAGTTCAGCAGTCCGAAATGCATGTTGATGCTTCATAGCTTTGGTACTATCATGACAATGCTGAATCTTATAGAGGTCTGGGAGCAGTAGTACTAGAGACGTCAGGGTAAATGGTGTGTTTTCACATGTATTTTTAAGAGTTCTTCTGTTCTTTTAAGAACAGAAGAAAAAACACACGTAGGAATCTTAGACTTCCCTTTTCGTGCAGGTCTGCACTAAATCTCACAGTGAGTACCTGTGGTTACAGCTTCAAAGCTCAGGCTGAGGAGGTAGTAATGAAGCCATCACTGCTTTTCATTGGAAAATAAAAAACTAGGCATTGCCTTGGGTATTTCAGCAGACCACTCTAAACACTGCTGCGTATTGTAGTGCTTAACCAAACCTGGAACCAGCAGTAGTGATATAAGTCACTGGGGCATGTATTCAGTGGGCTGTAAGAAAGAATAAGCTCCTGAGGATAAGACACAAGGAACAGTGCAAGTTAGAAATACTGCGTGGGCAATCCAACACTTCCTGCCTGCACATTCCCAATATAAGTGTAATGTGCCAGGGAGCTTCTGCTCGCATATTTTTCTCATAGTGATAAGGGTAGCGATGGTATAGTATGTGAAGAACATGCTGATCTGAGAGTTGGAAAAGGACTGCGAAAGTTCTGTTCTGACCTTGGAGGAAGAGAAATTGTTGATTAAATAGATTCATGGGACGGAGTCTACCTTAAGTACAGAAAAAAAGCTTGTAATGCTACTGGAGATCTCTACCATTCTATGGGCTTAGTCAAAACTTGTGTCTCCTTTGATGAATACAAGGATTGCAGATTATAAGGGACTCCTCTTGGCATCTTTGCAGGAAAATAGTAAAACTATGATATGCAGTAGGTGTGTTGCAGAGATATTTGAGCCCCCAACAGTCATTTACCATTATGTATTTGAACCACCAGGGCAGTCAGCTCAGTCTTTCTGTCGTACATCAGCGTGTGTTGTTATTCACCTTTTACATCAGGTACACCTTTTCCCACCAGCTGCTTCAAAGCCCATGTCAAGTAAGGAGACTGAGCACCTCGAGCTGCTGAGCTCAGGGACCTGTGTGCAGAACTGCTGCCTAGCCATTCTTCTTCCTTTCGTTTCCTTTTTTCTGACCACAGGTGTGGCTGCTGGCTTCTGGATGCTTAGCTCTGTAACTTTTCAAAGTAAAGATATACTAGAGTAAAGATTAGTGACGGACTTCAGTGCAGCAAAATAACTTTAACTCTTTCTGATTCTGATCGAGAATGGTAGAACTGTAAGATCAGGGAGACCTTGTGTCATGCATCCCCCTGGGGCAGTTTTGTCTCCACTTAAAGTTTCCTTGAAGAAAGTAAATGTCTGTCAGAGGAAGCTGGAGTCTGTGAGACTTCAGTCTCACTTTACTTGCTACTGGGAAGCTAAAAGTACAGCTAGCTCTCATGACCAGCCTGAATCTCTACTCTTCAAGTCCAAGCCTATTGTTTCTTCTCTTTTCAATGACTGAGGTAGATAATGTATTAGTCCTTCATCTTACTAGCATTTTTAGAAGTTTAAACGTTGTGGTAATACAGATGATCTGTGGCTCAAGGATATGGCATTCCAAGGTGGTGTTAAAACTAGCATATTTTAACATGCCTAATTGTAGACACAGAGAAGGAGCAGTTAGAGGTGTGTGCCATCCATACAGTGTGTGGTTTGCTTAAGAAAAGGGGGGAAACATCACCAAGGCAGTACACACTTCACACTGTGCAGCTGTAGAATACCAATACCATCGTGGGGAAAGTAAGGAAGTCTTCTGTCAATATCTGAGAAGAACCAAAGGATATAAAATGCCTCTGATCTTGGCGAGGGGGTCGGATGCCTGACTGGATGCATAATTATAGCAGAGGTACAAGACCTCTTTTGCAGTCAGAACTTGGGAAGCTAGTCATAGGCCACAACAATCTATGGTGATTAGAAGAAATGTCACCTCTTTCATATTTGTTGAAAACACTTTTCTTAAAAGACAGTAAACATCTGCTGTGGAAGCGAGCGGCTGCGAGACGGAGCAGTGAGCAGAGATGAGTGAAAGCAGTTGTGTTGGAAGAACAAAGAGCTTCATTGGCGGCTCCTGTCTAGTTTGCCCATGCTTTGATATTTCCCCACTGATCGTGATATTTCCATACCAATTATTGTATAAATTGCTCCTGGCTGACCTCTACACTTAGCCATCCTTAGTTGGCTCAGCAGTAGGAGGAATTTGAATGAGGTATGATTTAGCTTTTTGAGTTGGTTCAGGAAAGACAGTTCATGTGCACAGAGTAGTGGGATAGTGGCAGGAGTAGAGGAGGAGGAGGATAAGGAATCAGGCACCCTTGGTTGCATGATTTAAACATCAAAGCAAAAAGGTGGAGGATAGGAACAGAGTTGTTGTGCAGGTGCCTCCAGCCAGCCTTTCAGTACAGGGAACTCTTCTGGCATGACAAAAAAAATACAGCAAGCAAAATACCATGTTTTCCCGGAATGAGGCTTTACAGTAATAAGGTGGGGGAGGTTTGCCACATGTTTTCTTCTGATAGCATTGTTTTCTTCCATCTGGCAGCAGGTTGCAGGGTATGGAGATTGTCCCTGCTGTGACTCATTGATGCAAAAATTAAGCTTGAACCTAATTTTTATTTGTGTGCTTTAATAAGAGACTTCACAGAATAGCAGGTGTGTGTTGCTAAAAGATTGTCTCTGTTTTGGTGTTGCCTGTTGGGGCAGAGTCTCCCTCAGAGATTATACTAGTCTTCATCCCTCGGAAAAAAAACATGATGGCACTTGGGGAAGTTTTCTCGGTGGCTGGGCAACAGTGACCTTGGAAGAGCCTTCTTGTAATGAATTGCTGTTTTGTGAGTATCAGCCCTGCTGTGGAGTCCAGAGAAAAAGCAGGGACTAAGTATTGGGCTGGTTTGTGTTCCCCCTGGGTGGCAGAAGGGAGAGAGGAAGGGCCATCCCCTGGGAGGCCTCATGCATAAAGGAGACTGAAAAATTAGGCTGAATTAAGATGGAATATGAGCTTGGAGGATATTAACTGTCCCTGAATAATTCACTGGAAGCAAAGGCTTGTGCATGGCTCAGTGCTCTTGTTTTGGGGTAGGGGAGTAGAAACACTGAGGGAGGAGCAAGTTGAGGGGAGCCCTGCTTGCTGGGCTGCAGTTAATCACTTGTGTCCCATTACTTTGTGAAGGTGGCCAGCACTTGCAGCTCAAAGGCAGCTTCTGTCTGCCCTGTTGTTCCCTGTAGCCTACTGCCCATGAGCTGCAGGCTGTGGCATCAACCCACAGTGCTGCTGCCCTTGTTTGTGGTAGGCTTTGAGTGTATGGGAGGCACAGCATCCTCCTTTCTTTGCCCTGTGGTGTGGGTATGCCTGCTGCCTCCTGTGGTGTTGGGTGAGGGCTGAAGACTCCCAGCACAGCCAGAGGAAGTCTGCTGGCACTTGCCTTGCCTCAGACTGCACCATCCTGTGCATTGGAGAGCAAGCTCCAGGCAGCTGGTGAGCCTGGGCTCCTGTGCCACTTTTGCCTGAGTGAACCCCAGACCTACAGGAGGGCAGCAGTTGCCACAGCCTGTGCTTCACTTGGTGTTTGCACCTGCTCTTGGGCTGTGAATGCCCAGAGCATCTCTCAGGCTGGGAAGTAGATGCTTTAGCATAACTGCTCTTTAACACTTAGGTCTGAATGGTCTTCATTACTGTGGACTTTGTGCCAGGTCCTGTGGTCTGGTGCAGATGCTAATTTGTCACAGCCAAATAGGATTTATGCACACCTCCCTTCCCTGCATATGGGCACAAGCTCCCATGTCAGTTCAGAGGGTGTTTTGAGGGAGCCAGTTCAGTTGGCCATGTTCAGAGAAGAGATAGCTATGCTTCTAGAGAAAAAGCTGAAGTGGTGCCTTTTTTAGCTTCTATTGTAGTATACCCAATGCATAATCTGCAGACCAGATGTAACCCATATGGCTGAAGAGCTGTAGCCTGCAATGACATACAGGTTGTGAAAGGGCATGAGGATAGCTGTACCAGTTCAGAGAAAGTCCTCCACCTAACTCAGTATCACACTTCAAAAAGCTTTAGGCAGGCAGCTATGCAGTTGAAGCTGGTTTTGGGAGCCTCCCAAATCTGATGTGATTTACTTGTTTAGTAGTCCTCTTTCTCTGATAAAATGATACTTTTCAACCTTGTCCCACTCATATTTTGACCCGTGTAAACTTTCCATAACCCGACATCCTTTGGCAAGGATGTCCACAGGTCTAGTATGTGCAGCTGCAATAACTGCCTCCCTTGCTAGATAGCTGGATCTGACCAGTTTCAGTTGACAGCCCTTGGTTTTTCAACGAGAAGAGATGGTAAATGGTCAATTTGTGACCATACTTTTCATGGTATATTTGTGTAAACCTTTACCAGATCCTCTTCAAGTAATCTTTTTTTTTCCAGGCTCCATTATTTCTGGCATAGAAGCCATTCACTAGTGTTTGTCATCATTGTTGCTCTTCTCTTGACATTTCCTCAGGAGAACCTGTAAATTGAACAAACAATAATGACAACAACAAAACCCAGATGTGTGCTGTGTATTTGTGCAAGGCAGAGAGGTCTCTTTGGAAATGTTTTCAGTCTAATAACGGTAGTCAAAGGCACAACGTAATTTTTAAAGGAAATTTAGGATTAGTATTGTCAGTTATTGACAAATACTGCTTTAGAGCTTCTAAGTGAAGGAAAACTGCTGTAAAGCTGCAGGGTTAGAAACATCCCCTCAAACTATGTAATCCATTTGGTGTTCAGCACTGTCATATGGAAGATATGGAAGAAATTATAGACTTTAGTTGCTCTCTAGTGATTAGGGACCCAGGATAATACTCCTAAGAGCTCAAGTTTCTCCTTTATCTTAAAGGTCTGCTGGCAGTGATTACTGGTATCTAAGGTACCTTGATGCAACTGCTGTCGTGTCTTTGGATGTGGTGCAGACATAACCCACACTTTCTGAGGTGGGGAGAATGTTTGTGCAAGAAGTTCTTCATCATTCTGTCACAAGGTTTTATTTATTCTTCTGATGCGTTGATGCTGTGTCAGAGTTTCTGTGTGGTCAGCTGTCCTTGCTTTAATTACACTCCTCTGTCCCTTGCAATAAGCCTTCAGTCAATATGCTTAAATACAATTTTGAACACACGTTCTTCTGAAAGGGACCTGAAGGTCCACCTCCTTCCCAGAGAGTAAATGTTTGGCACTTTCTGAAATGGGATGTCTTCAAGGGGCTTCAAAGCAGGCACCTGAAACAACCAATTGCATGTGGAAGATCTGAGCTCTGCATATGTCTGTGTGGAAAAGTCAGATCTCGCCATAGTAATCTGAGATTGCTGTGAGGGTACAAGTTTTGCAAAGACACAATGTACCCAGAAGATGAGCTGTAGCACTTCGGGGTGTGATGCCTGGCTGGCTGGGATGCCAGATGCTCCTTTCTTGCCCATACATTGAATGGAAAGGCATTGAACTCCTGGCTGTGATATGACGAGGGACACTTGAATGGCCATGTGACTCTGACATTGCCTTTCTCCCTTGCCTTTCACCTACCTTTCAGAGCTCCTTCCCATGACATTTGCTGTGACCCCGGAGTCCTGGGTCGGCTGACATGGGGGGGTGCAGGGACCAGACATCTCCGCTGGTGTGTGGATCCTGCACTGTCCCATGCCACTGCTACTTCCTCTAGTCCCCTGTGTGCCTCCTGACTCCCAGACTGGGCCTGGGAGATGGAGAAACCAGTGGAACTGTCAAGCGCTGCCTGTTTTTTTGGCTTGCTCTTAACTTCAAAAGGCTGGCAACAACAGCCCTCATCTACCGGGTATAAGGATCAGAGAATGCTTTCTCCTTATCATGCAGGATTTGCTGCCTTTTGGAAAAAACCAGATGCACAAACCTATAATTTCTTATTAATTTTAAAGCAGCACTTGGCTTTCTACCTCCTCCGTATCAGCCCTTGTGTTGTCAGTAAATTATATTGGATTTGCAGTTAAAAGCCAGCTGTGCCAGCGCAGTACCGGCCAAATGCCACCATAACTGTCTCTTCGGTGTCCTAGGGAAGGTGTGGAACACACAGCTTCTCCTTCAGTGAGGTCTTCTCTCACTTCAAGAGAGAAAGAGTTTAAAATGGGATCTTGACGCATTATTTTGCTACTCAGAACGCTTGCTTGCTAAGAAATGCAGTGCTTTTCTTGTTTCAGTGTGTTCATAGATATAGCAATTGCCAGAGCTTGAAAAATGCCAAACATCATGCAAAAGTTAACTGTTTGAGGAGCAAACTTGTGGTGGTGAATGACTGCCTCAGGCTGATTGTTCTATTCCGTCTCTTTCTTGATGAAAATAGTTTGTTGGAGAAGTATCTCTGCTTCTGCTGTGTGGGTTTTTTTAAGCGTTGAAAAGCATTTGTGCCCAACTGTGTTGGAGCAGGCGTTTGCAGCCAGGCATAGAGAACAGCACTATGGGTGTGCCACACCCGGCCCCTCTGCAGATCCAGCTTGTTCATCCAACTGCTGAGCCTTTGTGTCTAACCTCTGGGACAATAGTTTGCTGCAAGTTCTAACAAAATCCTGACTGTTTTGTCTTCTATCCTAGCTGGCGCTGGGCAGGACTTTTTCTGTACTGTCTTCTTCTGTCCCTCAGCTGCTTGGGCTCCTGGAGCCAGAATGGGAAGCAAGGAGCTCTTTGTCTCTTAACTCTCTCCCTTTTGGCTGGATTAGGAAGGTGCAGCAATCCAGTGCATGTGGGACTAGGAGAGGAGGAGTGTAGAAAGTGGGTCTCTTCCGAACCGGGAGGAGAAATCCAGGTTATAGGGTTACGGTCAAGGTCCCCAGAACCAATGACAAGGGAAGAAGGAAGCCCATATTAGTGCTGGCCATGAAGGTGATAGGATTTGACATCTACCAAAAGACTGCGTGCATCAGGTCACAGAGATGTGCACTGTGGGCTCCCGAGGTTGTGATCTTGCCAGCGAGCTTTGAGGGGCCAATACGTGTCTCTGATAAAATGATACTTTTCAACTAGATAGTTAGAAAACTCCTCAAAGAATTTCTATGTAAAAAAAAATCCAGCAGTGTGTTAAAAGCCTACAAAATAAGGTGATCACTTAGCTGAGAAATAAGTGAATTAGTGTTGTGTGCACAGCTCTTAATTCCTTCTGCTGCATGTTTGCATTGTAGTGCAGTTTTGTGTCATTGCATGTGAGGTATCTGTGTGCTGTAGCAAGGCTACGCATGCATACAAAAATGGGATTATAAGCTGTCTTTAGGTGTGTAATAAAGATCTTACCCTTCCTGCTGCTTTAAAAACAATTCACTTCAAAGGCTGTAGTATTTACTTTGTCCTTTGGCCTTCGTGGGGTGAGAGAAGAGACTGTCTGCACCTTAGGTGGGTATCTTTCCCCAGGATGAAGAGATTAGTATAGCAAACAGTGGGGGAGTGTTTGCTTCTGTTGTTCCTCTGCCTGTTTGTTTCAAAAGTGCTAGCCTTCTCCATTCTCCTCCCCTTAAATCACATTATTTCATAAAGAGTAAAAAGAAACATAATTTGGAGCAGCAGCAAGCTGAGCCCAAGTTAATAGTTTGAATTGCACTCCATCTGTTCAGCTGCATGCCCTGATGGATGTGCTGAACCCATTTTTCACAATTCGTTTTAAGCTGCTAAGAACCATCTCTCCTGGCTCTGGTCCAGGCTGGCTGTGGAGTAAAACTTCATATCTGGACATCCAGTTGAATCAATAATCCCCAGATGCAAGGCTACCTCTTCACCTACAGATGCCAGTTTTTGAAAGGTTAAATTCTTCTCTGGACTTGAACATTGTTGTCAAAAATTAGAGGGAGGGGAAACCCCAACATACTCGCAGAGAGGATGAAATTTGCAAACGTGATTATGCAGGACCTGCTTTAAATCGGCTTATTGCTGTTTTATGATGGCAAGTAAACAGTCACAGAAGCCAGGGTGATTGGCCTTGCCATGTGTGCATGCTGCTGGTAACTCAATAACCGATGAACACCCACCGTGGTCTCCAGACCTCGAGCCTTTGATGTAGCAACAAACAAGATAGATTGCTGTAATTTATCCGGCCCCTGGAGGGCTGTGCTGGTAATGTGCCATGAGCCCAAGGGCCAGCCATCCATAATCTGCGTAAAAGTACAGTGGATCGCAGTCTCCGTGCTGCGGGGCTGTCTTTGTTCTGTCCTGCATGTGTTGGTGTGTGCGCAGCACATGGTACTGGGCCTTGACTTCATCAGCCAGGGGTGCTGAGCCTTGGTGTAATATGCCCACTCCCTCCATTAACTTTAATGGGGTTTGTTATGAACTAAATACACATCGTTCAAACAGACTTGAGAAGACAGTCTCAGAAACATGGTATTTCCCTGCGTGCCTTTACAAACATAACAGGGAGACTATAGAAGGTGTACTGAATTTGGGAGGAAAAAATGGGATTTTTGCACCAGCTGAAGCCTCTGGTAGGTCTGTTGATGGAGGGCAGGTGTTTGGGTCATTGCAGTTGGGTGGCCCAGAAGCCAGAGAGGGAGTGTGGCTTTCTGGCTTGCACATGGGCCTTTCTCCTGGTGGAAGACAGCCTTGGTTGGGCTGTGCTGGGAGAAGAGGGAGTTGCTGTTGAACCAAGTATCCCCAAGCAGCAGCTCCTTAGCTGCCTGTGTGCACCAACGTGCTGCAAAGCTGCCATGTGCCACCTCCTAGTGCCCTCTGGCTGCAACCCATGCCTGGGGTCACAGGGTGATAGAGCTGGAAAGTAAGAGTAGTACTGAAAACAAAGACCTGTCACCTTGAGTTTGTGCTGTGCTACTGCACAGTAATAGTACTGCATGTACAGTACCCTTTCATGCCTGGATGCTTATCACTACCAAACAAGGAGTTTATATTGCCTCAAACTGCTTCTTTTGTGGGGTGTTTTAAAAACATTGTTTAGTCAGCAAGAAAGCTGCAGTGGGGCTGGGGGCGTGCTGTGCCAGAGCCCAATGTGCCAGCTGTAAGGTGGGGTGTGAGGACTTGCCTTGCCCAGCATGGCTGTGGAAGGGGTAGGATGGGTGTACCTGGGGGGAGGTGCAGGGACTGCCTATCAGGAAGTAATGCTGGGCTCTTCTCCTCCCACAGGCATGGCACTGGCCCAGCGGCAAGTGACAGTGCAGGAGGGACCCCTGTACCGCACAGAGGGGTCCCACATCACTCTG
>NW_008679574.1:23865-42285 GCF_000695815.1 Acanthisitta chloris | reverse complement strand
GCAGACCTTCCAGTGGTCCATCTACCTGCCCTCGGCCCCTGAGCGGGAGGTGCAGATCGTCAGCACTGTCGACCCTTCCTTCCCCTACGCCATCTACTCCCAGCGCGTGCGCAGCCGGGGGATCTACGTGGAGCGGGTGCAGGGGGACGCTGTCCTGCTGCACATCACTGAGCTGCAGGACCGGGACGCCGGCGAGTACGAGTGCCACACGCCCAACACCGACGAGAGGTACTTCGGGAGTTACAGCGCCAAGATGAACCTCGTGGGTAAGGTGTTCTCCTAGCAGCGTGGCTGGGGCGATGGGGTGTCTCCCAGCCGGCACATGGCACAAACCCTTGAACCCCTGTGTGCAGTGTAGTCTGCATAAACTGTCAGATAAAAAACCTGTGGGGGATAATAGGAGAAGAGAGCAGGTGACACAGTGGTACGAATTGCAGGAATTCATGGTGTAGAGGCACAGGAGGTAGCAAGCTTTCTCTAATAAGAAGACCCTTGTAAAGAGGCAACACCAGGCAGAGGAATATTTGAAGCCGTGGCTGAAAGCAAGACGGATGTGGAACTGCTTTAGGCAGAGAGAGAGAGGAGTAGGAAGTCTCTATCAGATGGCACAAACCACAGAGGAGAGAGCTGCGTGCCAAAAGTGGCAAAATAGCAGAGTGGGGAAGAGAGGAGCAGTAATGAGTGGCACGCAAAGACAGCAGGAGAGATGGTAGTCTTCAAGCTCTTAATAGAGGGCAGTGCTGAAGCGTCCTGAAACCAGCACACTGATCAGATTGAACTGTCTGTAGATTAATGTAGGGGAGTTGGCTTGGTTTGTTGTTGATTTTTTTGGTCTGTGTTAGAAAAATCGAAAATGGGTTCCTTAAAAGCTGGAGTATTTCCACAGCACCTCTCTGACTAGCTGATTTGACCTTTTTGAGCTTCAACTTGCTTTCTGTGTCTCAAAACAGGATTGCAGTTGAAGCGTTTTAACTCGGCTAAGAGTAATCAAATAGCTTCCATCAAACTTTTTGGCTGAAGGACTCCTAAAAGAGCTCCTTCACAGCAGAGACACCCCCTGCAGGCTTGCTTTCCTTGCTTTCCTCCTTCTTTGAGCCTGCAGGTTGGAAACCACTTTGGCGTTACCCAGCTGTGCAAGCCTGTGAGGGTGTTGCCTGTTCAGGCCATGTTGACAGAGGAAACCCAATGTGAAAGGAGCCAAGGTGTGATTTAAATCACAATACCCCATCTTTGGGTTGTGCTTCTTGTCTCCGTCTTGTGTGACCATGACTTCTCTTCTGAGGTGCCAGCCCAGCCACTCTCCCAGGTGAAGCCCAACCGCATGGATGTGCGTGATTATTTGGGTGCCTGTTTTTCCATCTGATGTCCATGAGCAGTCAGGAGGTAGATGCCTGAATACACTTCTGCGGGTTTTTTTTGTAGTTTCTTGATTTGCTTTAGGTGTCCAGATTTGCAGTTCCCACTTTAGTTTGAACAAGGCTGAGTCAGCACTGCTGCTGTAAAGTCACCTCAGGGAGTGAAGCCCATTGAAACCAACACCTGGTGAAAAAAAGTGCCTGGGGGCAGGGTGGGGTTGTGGCAGTTGGCCTTGCATGCTGGGTTTCTGTGCCAAGGAGCTGCACCCTGTGGAAACCAGCCCATGAGCTGCGTCCTTAGAGGAAAGCTGTTAGATCAAGTCAGAGTACTTGTGTCAGCCATGGCTTGGGGTGCAGCTCGGGCTGGATGAGCATAGTCGATACATATGCTGGCTGGGCAGCAGGGAGCTCCTCCACTGCTCTCCTAGGGGCTGGGGAGCTAGGGCCCCCCCTGGTTTTAACCAATGTAGCTGAGCAGCTGCTTTGCAGCCAGCCAAAGCTGGGTTGGTATGTCTTTGCTCTGTCCTACCCTTGCCACAGGTACATGGCATGTGAGATTTGTCGTTGTAGACACCCACGAGTAGTGCTTTGAGGACATTGGCTTCAGAGCTTACATGTGTCAGAGATACTGAAGGAAATTAGTCTAAAGTAACTTTTAGTGGATTAGTTAAATCACATTATGCCCCTTCATGGATGCTTGCACTCAGGATTTGGGGCCCTAATTTGGTTTAGCTTAATTCATTTCTGAAAATTTGCTTCAGAAGTGACTTAGGGTCACTTGCATTTTGAATGTGTGCATCTGCGTAGGTGTTTTCTGTGGTTTAGCCAAACTGACAGAAGCTGAATTTTTTAGATAGATTTCTGTGGTGACCTGTAGACAACAAGTCCTTACAGGGAGCCTTCCCTGTGGCTCCCATTCGGATGAACTGGTGCTGACTTCAGCCCTGTTGAACCCTGAAGTCCCGCCAGGGAAACTGCCAGGGCTCTTCTCTGCAGGGCAAAGCATACATCCTTTCTTTTTTCCTGTTATTTTAGCATTCAGCTGCAAGTTGTGGGTTTTCAGGCTGGCTTTGTTGCTGCAGACAATATGTAAGAGGTATGCAAGAGCAAAATGAGAGTTATTGTGCTAATTTTCTCAGAAACAGAACCAAACTTTTTTTTCCTTTCATCCAGTTATGAATTTTTAATTGACTCATTAGATCGAGTGGCTCTTTTTTGGCAGTAGCAAAGCCTGAAGGGAGACAGGTTTGTTAGCATCTCTATTCTCTCCATATATATGTGAAATGGATGGGTGTTGATTTTGGACTTGCTGCTCTGGGACCTTGGAGCTGTTGTGTCCCGTGGTTTGAGGAAAGAGCTGAAGGAAGAGTTTCTCCCCTTTTCACCTATGTGATGCAGCCCTGTGACTGGGGAGCTGGATGGGACACTGGTGCAGCAGCACATGGGGCTGCTGTCTGCACTGGGACATCTCAGCTTGCAGCAGAGCTGCTGGGTGCTGTCTGCTCCTGCAGTCTGAACATTATTGGGAGGTATGTATCCAGGGCTCTGCAGCTGCTAAAAAACAATGCCAGCTCTAAAGATGTGCCAGTCAGGCTTGAAAGTACACTTTTATTCACCTCATGAACAGCCAGCATGGTTGATTGTCCCTCTCCCATTTTTGGTGTCTCCACTTGAGGTTCCTTTTCCTTCATTGAGATCTTGACCAGCATCTAGTACCATTTTGAGGATCTGATGTCTCTGGTGGTCTGAAGTAAGAAGTGCTCCCCAGGCACTCTGTGGGACTCTTATCTGAATTTAGCTTGCAGCACAAGTGCTAATCTCACTGAAGCTAGGATTGAGGCCAGTCATGTGGTTCACGGACCTTCTGCCATGTGGACATGTGTAGCAAGGCTTAACTTTTTTCACCAGTCTTTGATTTCCTTCAGTTGCTTCGAAAACAAGCCCTTCTGTATCTTGCTGCTCCTCTTCTCATCCCTTCCTAAGCTCCATCATTGCAAAGATGGAGTTATAGCAGGGCTGCAGGGTGTCATGGGAGGAAGAATTTAGGACATCTCGGACTGAGTTTCAAGTGCTGAGAGAGGTAGTAAAAACAAAAAAGGGAGTGCAGCTCTTCAGGATGTTGTGGAACCATTGCCTTGTGATTGATTTATGAGAAAGGATTAGCCCACGTACAAAGTCTGCAACTCCATTGTTTGCCTTCGGAGTTCAGTTCCCTGAGGCTGGCATGAAATCACTGAGGTTAATTCACACTCTTTTACTCAGGGTGTGGGGAAAAGGTTTTTGAAAGATCTCAGGAGTAACTTCCCACTCATTCAACACCAGACTTACTGCCTAAGGTAGATGTTCAGGCAGTATCTGCCGTCAGAGTACAGAAAGGAACAAATCTGGAGAGCAATCCGTCTTTGTTTAATTGAGTTCATCCTTCTCTGTGTTGATAAAAGAAAGATCCTAGATGTTAGACTCTAGTAGGCAGTAGTGGCTGAAGACTTGGCTGCTTTTGGAAACATCCCCCACAGGTGATCTAACCAGTTGATGGAAATTTTGGCTTTGTGGTTGAATTGGGAAGACACTTGGGTGTACTGAAGAGAGATGTTACAAATCTTAAATTACATTGAGGGGATCTGGGGACTGTGCACGCCAGACTGGCAGCTGTGTCTGAGTCTTGCTTATTGCTGACTGGGTGAACTATGTGGGCTGTTCCTTCACTTTTTGAAGAAGTTAAGGACAGCAAAGGATTTGCAGGTGAAAGAAGGCAACATCCCAGAAACACAGCATCACCGCTGACAGGGAAAGAATATTTTACAGATTGTCATTTGAATTATCCCTTGTCTTAATAACTGCTGAAATATGGGCAGAAGAGGAGGTTCCTTTGCATTAATTTAGGTGGTGAAGCTGCAGGGGTACTGTGCAAACTGAAATAATGGTTTATGCTTTTCATGTTGATGGGTAAACTTGTCTTTTGCTGTAGGGTAGAATTGAGTACATGGCAGTTCCTTCAGAGTACGTGAGTCACTGCAAATTTGTACTCAACTATATCAGTGCAATGAGTTGTTTGTGTGCCTGTACCCTTACTTAGGTAACAGGGAAGAGGCCCAGGTCTAACCTCTTCAGAAGCCTCAGACTTTTATCTCAATGTTTTTTTCATCTGTGTTCCCAAAAATGTTGAGCTGTTTTTCAGAGTAAGTGATTTGAGGGAAGAAATCAAGCTTTGAGGCTTTTCTTAAACAAGTAGTGATAGAGCGGGAAGAAAACATTTCAAAGCACTTGTGGAGGTGGCAGCTCTTGTACTCTTTATTTTGGGGGAAGCAGCTCTATAGCATCAATCCTAAACAAGTTAAAGCAAAAAAATGAAAGGAGTTTGGATAGGAGGAAAGACCACAGCCTCCACAGTACCACCAACTGGGGAAAAAGCAATTTCAGTAGAGATTTGAGAAACAAGGAGCACTCAGGCATAGCTGCCTCAGCAGTGGGCAGAAGCTGCTATGGAGCTGGTAGTGCCTGCAGGGTTGGTCACCAGCATCTCCTTCCTGCCAGGCTTAGGTGAAAGGGGGTTAGAAAACTTTGTGCTTGGTAGGTGCTCCCTTGTCAGCCCTCTCAGCCTGGCCACACTTCTCTCTGCTTTCTCACTGGTCTCACCTTGCCTGTGTAGACTGGTGCCTTGACCTCTGCCATGCTCCTCTGGGTCCTGCATGTCTGCAATTGCTCCCAGGGGCTGGGTATGGGTTTTTGGCTGGCAGCCCCGTTGTGGTGTAGTTTCAGCATCGTGGTAGGCTTGGGGGTGGTGGTGGGCAAAGGCATTGGTGGGATGAAGAGCCAGCTGGCTCCCTGCCTGTGGTCCATGCTGGCTGTGGCCCTGCTTGGTGGGGTCTCATTTCCTAATGCTGAGCTGCCCAAGAGCCTTGCAGCTTTCTGCAGAGCAGTCCTCAGTCCGTGGTTACTTAGACCATGCCTTTAGGGGAGTGTGTTTCCTAGGGGTCAGTCCTCTGTGCCCTTCAGCTGTGACATTTAACTCCAGGGCCAGTTGCAAGCCCATGGCTGGGGCGGGGAAGGTATCTGTAGGGTGTATGTAGGCTTTGGTGGCACTGGAGGTGGGAGAAAGATTTATGCATACCATTTCAGAACTGCATGTGTCTCAGACAAGCATTCAAGAGAAGAAAGCAGATCTTTTTTGTTGAACTTAACACCAAACATCTCCAGAATCTCTCTGCTGAGAGCTAAAGAGCATGTAGCAAGCAAAGGAAAAAAACCCCATGCTTTTATTAGCCCATACCAGCTGCTGCTGCTTGTTGCCAGCAGCTTCCCCTCTTCTTCATCAAGTGCTGCCATACGTGATCTGTCTGCACAGAGTGCAGAGAGAGAGAGAGTCATGTCACAGGTTTGCCAGGTTTAGGAGAGCACAGCCTGCTCCTGGGGAACCCGGGTGGACTCAGGGCAAGAGCAGTCACTTCTATTCACGTGGGGCATGTGGACCTTGGTGGCTGCTACTTTATTCCAGCTGTCAGCTGGGCTGAAGGTGGCTTTGCCTGAGGGAAGTGTAGAAGAAAAAGATGGCAGTCTCACAGACCAGCATCTACCAGTTTGGATAGAAGTCTCTGGGGGCTCTTCTGTCTACGCTGCCTTTTTCTTCTGCTTCTTCTTCACCTGTGAGACAGGGAAAAGTGTTTGTCACTGTACTTGAGCAAACAGCTTGTATCCTGGAGAGATCAGGCTTTTTGCAGATGAGCAACAACAGGCAAAAAATGAAACAAGCAGTTCAGTCTGTCCTGAGAGGTTGCACAGGCTTCATCTCTGGAGGATTTCAAAGCCTGACAGGATCAAGCTCTGAGCAGCCTGGTCTGACCTTTTAGATGACCCTGCTTGACCTTGCAGTTGCACTCCAGACCCCCAAGGTCCCTTCCACCCTGAATTGTCCAATGATCCTGTGATGAACTGCTTGGCTGCAATGCAGTGGGTACCACCATTCGGCAGCAGTTTGGAGGGAGAATGCTAAAGAATGGAGTTTGGAGGGTCAGTGTTAGATAATGGCATAACACTGGTGATCTCAACCAGGTGAGAACAGCAAGCACCTACTCCACATCTCCAAATTCTTTTTTTCTGGCATAATTTTTGTATTTCATATTGTTCTCATTTCTTTAGTGAGGTTGCAGGAGTTTGCCCCTATTGCTCTGCTCTGGTGTACAAAGGTAGAACTTGGAAATCCTAAGCACAGATATCCTGATCTCTCTGATGCCATCTCGGTGGCTTGTCTGCTTCCATAAAGCATGTGTGTGCCTTATCTGACCAAGCCATGTGAGTTAACCAAAGTGAGCAGTAGGATTGGTGGTGTGCTTTGTGAGTTACATTCATCTTTGCCTGTTTGGGCTGTGCTTGTTGCAGTAATTAGCTCCCCAGAGGCATAAAATGCCCTTCACTTTCAAATTACCCTTTAGGTGACATTAAAAAACAAAGTTTGAAAAAAAAATGCCTTCTTATAGGTGGTCCTTAGCAGTGAGACACAGGGTATTTTGTTCTTACTGTCCTTTACATGCCTAAATTTCTCTGTAGTAGCCTTCAAAAAACATTTCACCTATGCTTCTCTGCTTTTTCTTTCTGTTCCTGCTGTGTATAGAAAGGAAGTGTTTGTCTGTTAACAGGGGAGGAATGGGGAGGGGTAAACATATTTACCTCTGATAGTTCCTGTGGGCACATGAGCAAACCAGAATACCCAGTTTGTGATGCATTGGGCCTATCATGCTGCCAACTTGCTGCATGTCCCTGGATATGGCATTCTCAGTCTCACAACTTGCTGCATGTCCCTGGATATGGCGCTCTCAGTCTCCCTCACCATTTTCCAGATGGTAAAATTAGGGATAATAGCCTACAAGCCTTTCACAAAGTCTAAGCTAAATAATTGTGATGTGCTTTGAGCTCCTCAGATAGCGGGAGTTAGAAACAAAGGCTTAGATTTCAGCTCTGCATGGTAATGATGCTGAATAGGATTCATCTCTAGTCCTGCTTAGTCATTTCTGATATCTTGGAAGTAGGGCTGCCTAAGCTCACCCAATTTTCCCCCTGCAGAAGCTGTGAGGCTGATAGACACTGCCAGACTGAGGGGGCTGATGGTCCTCAGTGCTGTGGGCAGGTATATGGGAGCCTGGTGCAGGGAACCCTGGAGCTGGCAGGAGGGGCTGCTGCCTTACAGCCCGCTGCAGCATTTGCATGTGAGAAGCCAGTCCAGGGGCTCCATACCCCTTCCACATTTAAAACTCTGTCTGGTAAGAGAAAGGCACAGAAACTGTTTAAGTTTCCAGGGTGTCCTGTTTGGTTTGCAGGAGTTTTTTGATCTTTCCTTTTTTTCTTTTTAATCTTGACTTTAGGCAGGTACAGTCTGGCAAAAAAATTGCATGGGCTGGTTATTCCTTGTGCATTCTAAACCACTTTTTTGTAGATGCCACTGAGGTTATAACTGGTAGCTTATAACAGAAATCTCTGTACGTGTCCTCACATAGCGAGACAAGGTTCACTCATTTTGTGTATGTTATCTCATCCTCTATTACTGTATTTTCCTGCTACACCCTTCCAATTACTCCTGTTTTGTTGCAGTATGCCATCTCCTATTCTTTCCTGTTGGAATTGCTCGCCTGGTTTTTACTTTATTATTGTATTACATGGGATCACTTCTGTTCCTCTATCTGTGCAGGGGAAATAGAACAAATTGTGGGCAGAGTATGCCTGAGAAATGGATAATCCATTGTACCTACTTGCTTGATTTACTTTTCTTTTTCCTCCCTCGCCTGTCTGCCCCATCCCTCAGAATCATGGGTGACTTGATGGCATGACATGCTTTGTGGAGAGGGCTCTTGGTTGGGGAATAGATTCCTTCTGGTTTTATGCCGTCCACCTACCCATTTCTCAAAAACCTGGCATTAGACACATTTGGGGCACATCACTATATTCCATATGTTTTCCTATATTGTCCCTTCTGAGGCAGAGGTACTTTTTTTAATTTAGCTAGTGCGTGAAGAATTACAATAAGAATACATGTCCTTTTTTATACATGTCTGTACACTTGTACCAGTGCATTTTAAGAAAAAAATGTATTCTAAAATGCACATCTAAAAATGTAAATTAATACAGCCTCAGGCAATTGCACAGCCCTCTGCTCACAAATCTAGGCTGGTCTTTAAAATCAACCCTCTCACTTCCAGACTTTGTGTGTCTCTTACTTGTCAGGAAGGGAGGCGTGGAAGCCCGAATGCTGACTTGCTTTCAGACTGTGAAGAGCTGCAATGTTTTGCTTGGGTAGGTTTCTGTGCAGCCCTGAGCCTGAATAGTAACATCAGACCAGTCAGTTAAAATGATCTTGGAAAACTAAAGTAGTCTTTCCTGAAAAAGCATCTCATCTGAAGGCTCTGAGTTGTGCCCTCTAGTCTGCTCTCTCACCGGCTCTGGCCATGCTTGGCATCTCTCAGGTTAATGGGTCTGTGGCTCTTGCTCTTCACTGAGCCCTTTGCCTCCTCGGTGTCAGTGGGGCTGCAGACTGCAAGACTTGAGGTCCTCTGCTGCCCTGGAAAGGAGCTGTTGGAAAAGCAACACTCTGCTCAGTCCTTTTCACTTGTCCTGCTGACTCTTTCCATATGCTTTGTCACTTTCTGGTAAAAGGATGCATTTGTTAATTCTAGATGTCTTACTGTTTTCTAGGAAGCCTCTCAGTCTGTCCCTCTGAGAAGAGTTATAGGTGGCATAGGCTGTTTGTGTATATTGCCATAAGATCTGTGTGTTATGTGCTGATAGGAGATAAAGAATACAGAGGTTTTTAACTAGGATAGGAAGATCTTCAGAGGTCCTGATGCATTTGAAGACCAGGTCTACCAGAAGTGGGTTACTCAGCACCCTAGGTTCAAGTCTTGGGCAGAAGGTCGTCTGGTGTTAGAAACAGTCTAGTGCTACCTGCCCATCCTGAATTTAACATTTCCTCCTAATGTTCTCTGGGCAGCCCCCAACCTCTTTTTTTCCCCCCAAGTGATTACATTTTAAGTACATGCACAACTAAGAAGCTCTGGAAGACAAAAAAAATACGGAGCACAAAAGGAGAGCCAGAAGGACCTGGGCTGGGTCAGGCAAGCAGGTAGTGGAGCCAGCAGGCTGTAATGTGGGGTGGGCAGAGCCTGGTACCTGCCTCCTACCTCCTGTGCACTCGGCAGCTGCCTCTGCCTCATTGAAGTGGGGCTGATGGGCACCCATCTCTTCCACCTGCACCTCCTGCTTGTGGTGGGTACTGAGCGACCAGCACAGCCTGGTGACTCCCTGCCATGGGGACCTGATCCCAGTCTCCTTGGCAGAGCATGTTGGTATTTCTGGCAGCCTTGCCAGAATACCGGGTGGTGGGGGAGAGGCACAGAGTGTGCAGGTTGCTGTGCTTGTGTGCCTCCAAACAGTCTCTCAGTGTTAAATGGGGAAAGCGATGGCTGTGAGCGCAGCTGGTAGCATATGGCACCCGTCCCCTGCCTTAGCAATTGCTCAGTGAACTCTGAAAGTGGAATACGGTCCCCGTGGCTCCAGCCAGCTGCAGCACTGAGAAATCCTGCAATGGAGCAGTCCCTTATTCGATTACCACCGAAAGCTTCACATTCCGTGTTGCTTATTTTTCCTGCAGCCTCCCTGGGGAGGTTTCCACTATGCTTACTCTGCTTCCCACTCCTCTTTTTTCTTCTTTTTTCTTTTTTTTTTTTTTAAAATTCATTTTCCCTGTAGGATTGCTTTATTTGCTTTAGTTCCAGCCCCTTAGACTTGGTTGGTCTGTGTTTCTGTCGGTCTGCTGCCCTGAGAGGCAGGGGCAGCTGTTTCTGCTGTTGATGCTGATGCTTTTCTTGGGTTGTCTTGGAGAACAAGTAGGTCTGACGAATGAACGATTTAGTCCCCATGTAACAGAGGGGAAGTGCAGTGCTCATTGCTGAGCCAGGCTGCTTCTGTGCCACAGAGCTGCATGCTCACTGTAGTGTGGATGCATGACTTTTTGTTGAGAAATTACAAAATAGACAAAATCTAACTGGTGGCCAGTGCTCAGGCAAACGGCAGAGCAGCACAAGCCCAGTCTCCTAGCAGCATTACCAATCTGCATCAGATCGTTTTTGTCCTCTCAGATAAGATAGCACAAAAGTTCAGAGCTTAGTGCTTCTGTCCCAAACCTAGCTCTGATGATTTGGAATACTTCTCTGCTAATTTAGAGATGTTGCTGTTGAGCAGCCTGGCTGGGGGAGGAGTGTGGGGGGAGATTTCTGCAGGTTTAAAGCTCCAGAGGGTCTCTGCCCTGCTTCTGCTACCTGCTGGGGAGACAGGAAAGGAGAAGCAATGCTTTGGTAATTCAGAGGGAGGCTTTGAGTCCCACAGCAGCCTATCCTCCTCCTGCTCCAGCCCAAAGCCGTGACAGGACTGGCCTTTCGCCCCACTCCCTTCAGCTCCTGCTAGGCAGTGCATGGTTTTACTTCATGTGCTGAGAAGGAAGTCTGACCTGCACTGGGACAGAGCTGGCCCTCGGTGGGGAGAAGCTGGGGGAAGAAATTTTCCATCTTGATTCTGTGGCTGCCCTGTCAGTTTAGCCCTCTAACAGTTTTACAATCTTTATCTGATATAGGTTTAAGAGGATTTCCTTGGACGCAGTGGGATTATTATAAGTCAGAGAGCAGTCTCCAGCTGATATTCCTTCGGCAAGTATTTATTTTAAGTGGGTTTAACAGTATTTAATTTTTTTACAAAACCAACACTTTGAAAAAATTTTTTATTGCATGGGTTGTAAGTAAATTGTTTATGTTATCAGAGAAGTAGAGCCTGAATAAAATGAAGAAATGTATTATTGCTTTCCAGGCTGGGGGTGATGGAAGGAAAGCAGCAGCTGGAGGTAGGGACGAAAGAAAGATAAAATAATAATGTGGAGGAAAACGTAACATTATTCCATGCAACACTGATTAGTAGTACTGCCAAACAGCTGTTTAGAAGTGGGAAATGTAATAGGAAGGAGGGCTGCAAGGAACATGAGAGTGCTGCATGCAGCACTGGGTCATCATTTAAGGAGGGCATGGCTTCTGTCAACCTTCTATCTGCTCCCTGGGGGTACCAGATGCTCAGCTGCTGCAGCCGCCAGGAGCATGGGGGGCTGGGGATGTTCCATCCACCCTCCTCAGCCCTTGTGGGATGGCACTCTGTTGGTTTTACACTAACATCTTCCCCACAATTTAAGGTTTTCATGCGACCTTCAGAAAAGAGGAGCAGTGGCAACCTTTGGCATTGGGAAAGCCGTGCCTGTAGGAGAAAAGTCTCCTTCTGAGCCACATGTGGGCAGTTTGTTTATCCTCTCCCTCCCTCCAGCAGGCTTTATTGATGGCAGACGGCTCCGGGGCCGGATGTGTGTGCACACATCCAGAAGTCCTGCTGGCTTAACGAGAGCCGCCTTCTGGCCGCCTGCACCCAGGCAGCATCCTTAGTCCTTGGAGTATTTCAGAGGATGCTAATGGAATGGGATTAGTCGCCCCACTTGCCCTTGCCATCAACAAGAGATGTTTCTAGAGTGCCTACAAAGAAGAGCAAAGCCAGAGCTAACAGGGCGGACCTGAACAAAGGCACTTTAGAATGCAGAGAGAAGCGTGATTTTACCCTGTGGCCTTGTGGAGGCAAGAGGTGGGGCTGCTCTGCTTCCCCTTTGAAATCTGTATGAGCCTCTGCCTTAAGGGAGCGTGGTTGACTGAGTTGGTACTAATGGGCTGGATGCCCTTCGGTGTCCCTGCTCTGTCCTGCTCTGGTTCCTTGACTCTGTGTTTTAACATATTGTGCCCTTTAGGGCATTATTCCTTCCTTCCTACTAGTGAAAATGGTAACTTAGGGCTGTACAAAGAAATGTAGACCTAGGGATGCCTGCCCTGGGGAAATATGTCACAGCAGGCAGGCTTTTCCAGACAGGGATGACTCTGTCCTAGGCACTATGTGCTCTGAGCACTCAAGTTTCTCAGACCCTGTCATTTTTCATTTTTTAGCTGCCTATTCAAGAGAACAAGATTTTTATAAAGCCATTTCTTACCAAAAGCATTTCCTGATTGCAGCTTGTAATGCCAAACATGCTGGCAGTGAGAAGGTTTAAAGAGATCGGTTTTCTTTATGGCATTGTGCTGCTGCATGCAAATGAAGAGAAGAGATCTCAAAGCAGCAGGTTATGTATCAGAGGGTTAATGTTGGGCTCTTGAGCCTTGTCTGCTGAAGAATTGCATCAGTATACCACAGATGACCACAGGTGCTCTGGCATTCTGTTGTCACCTTTTAAGCTCTCTCAGGTGTACTGATGCCACCTGTCCTCAGATAGGACTCCTTGGAAAGCTGCAGGTGATGGTCATACGTGACGGATGGCCCACCTGGCACTGTGGCTGGAAGCTGGGAGTGCTGGCACATCGATGTTTACCTACAGGAAAGGGAAGGTGAGTGGAGGGGTGAGGTTGCCAGAGGCAGGAGCCCACCATTTGGCAAGTTTCTGCTTTGAAGGAGCTCCTTTGTTGCAGGTGCTGGCCAGAAGGGCCACCCTGAGAGGGCCAGCTGCTCTGAGACACTGCAGACATGCACTATGGCCACAGGAATGCTTTCAGCTTTCTGCAGTCATATCCTGGGCCAATGTGTCACTATCTAGAATTGCTAGTTAGGCCTCACCTGCTTGGTGGGCTCTGCAGATCTTATCTAATGATTAAAGTTAGGAGCACTGCCTAGTCATCCAAAAAGCCCCATTCAAGCCATTCAGCAGCTGAAGCCAGATGAATGTGTGAGCATATTTGGAGGATGCAGTAACTGACAAAATGTCTTTCTGGGGAAAAGCATCCGTTTGCATGAGAATCCTGCATCCAAGCAGGGTCTTGGAATGCAGGGTAAGCTGAGCCAAAGATGGATCCCTTTGGCTGTGGTGGGGTAGGGGGAAAATTATAGGGCTTCTGCCCTTACTAGGGAAAGGGAAGGTTGTGGTCTTCCCAGTGCTGGGATCTGGGCAATGTGAAGGGAAGCAAATTGAGGCATGCAAGGCAGAGAGTGAACAGGCGGAGGGAGATGGAGGTGAAAGAGTTAAAAACAAGCAAAAGGTAGGAGGAGGGGAAAAAGAGAGATGAAAAGGGAGCAGGAAGGGAAGCAGGAACAACCGCACTGGGAAGGCAGGAGGAGGAGGGAGTGTGGAGGTGGCAGGTGGAAGACGCTGGATAGGAGCTTTGTGCCATGAAGAGTGGTGTGGTGTGTAGGAGGGTGGCATATTATGGAGGTGCTGGAGCAGGGAGGGCTGTACGTGGGGATGACCAGTGAGGGACTGCATATGTGGTGGAAAGAATGTCCCTGCTCCCTCCTGCAATAGGAGGAGGCCCCAAAGCTGCCAGAAACATAGGTCCCAGCCTCTCCATCTGGCCTCCTTCTGCAGGCCTTGTGGGGCTTCTCCCCTATCCTTTCCATGTGTCCTCTGAGTTCCCTAGATGCTGTTTCAAGCTTTTGACTCTAGAGCAGACAATGGGGGTTTCAATGCTGTCTTCCATCAGGGCTGTCAGGATGCAGTAATTACCTTTGCACTGCCGCCTCCTACCCTTTATTCCTCTCCCTTTGTGACTGGGATGTCAGATGCACTGAAGGTGCTTTGAGGAGCTCCTTTTGAAGTGACTTTGTGAGTCACAGGGACTGGTGAGCAGTGGGGAGCGAGATGCTTGTGCCCAGCACTCTCAGATCATTTCAGCTCCCTTGTGTCTGTGGCCAGAGCAGTGTGTGCTGCGGGCTCATCCTTGGAGACACCAGACTCCTCAGATCTCATCTGCTCAGAGTCTCACAGTGAGGGTTTGATGTGGATGGGAGGGAAGGGGAGAGGAGGAACTGGGACACCAGAGTCATGCTGGGCTGGGCAGCAGTGTAGTGGCTTTTGATTGAGTCCATGGGGTCAGGCTAAGCTGGAGCCTGTTGCTGTAGATAAGCACGGATGCTGAGCTGCCCCTTGGCAGTGGTGGGGATAAATTTCTGCAGGCAGCCCTGTTGCAAACAATCAGTACAGGAAGATGGACTTGTCTTCTGTGGTATGTTCAGGCCACAGGATGCTCTCGTAGGGTTAAGTCAAGCTGGATAACTGTGGACAGTTTGCACTAATAAGATGTTTTACATGACATGTGTGCCCCCAGGAGCCACTGCAGATCCATCTACACCTTGGATCTCTCCCCAAAAGGCTAGAAGGTACTTTCCATCACTGCTAAAGTGTCATGGGTTTGAGCCAGCCACCACAGTCTCAGTCCTATTACTGCTCCACTAAGCTGATGCCCACAGGGCCACCCATCCTGTGCTTCATTATTTGCTGGTTGAAGTTGTCAAGACCAAAATGCAGATCCTCCTGTTGCCTGCCAGGATGTAGCACTGCTGTTGATCATTCAGGGATGCTGTCTGGAGCAGTAGTACAGCCAGCCTGCCCCTGAAACCCCTATACGCCAGCGAGAGCAGAGCCTGATGAAGTTTATGAAGCCTGACAAGATCGCAGCCTAAGGTGGTGTTGCTGGAGGCTGCTTGACTGGGAACCGTGTCCCTGCTGCAGCAGCACAAGCATTAGAAGTATGTCACTTGAAGCCTGTCATGACACACAGCTAGCCACTGAGTAGGGAACATGTGAAAGTCTCTCTCTGTGCCAGCTGTGTGTAGGAAGAGCCTCCTCCCTAAAGAAGCACTGGCTGCAGCTGCCTGCAAGTGAGGAGCAGTTCCTCGTTCTGTGCTGGGTGATACCCCATCTCAGCTTTGTATGGATGGGCCTCCTCGTTCTGTGCTGGGTGATACCCCGTCTCAGCTTTGAGTGGATGGGACCCTGAATAAGCAAATGCTGACCAGGACACCATTCCTCCAGTTCTGCAGGTACCGCAGTGCCTGCAGTTTGGCTTGCATGTGTGTTCCCTCAAAATAGTCAGGCCCTGTGACCTCTGAAGGGTGCCTGCAGTTTGGCTTGCATGTGTGTCCCCTCAAAACAGTCAGGCCCTGTGACCTCTGAAGAACATCTCATAGCCATGCTGCTCCATCAAGCCTGTGTCACTTTGACCTCAGGTGAGGAGCTGTTGCCTCTTTGTCAGTGTCTAATGGTGCTGTGTACTGCCTGCTGTAGGTCTGGAAGCTATCAGGATAGGGACTACTGCATGAGGCTCACCATCAGCTAAAATAAAACTCTAAAGTGATGTATGCCATGGTACAAGCTGGGCAGGAGCCTACCTGGCTTTACCATAGCAGCTACTGCAGGGATCTTCATGCTGCTTGTTGTGGATCTGCATGAAATCAGAGGCTTATATTTCCTAGCAATCAGTATTTCTCACGCAGGCACTGCCCCCGGATTCTTCCTGGTCGGATTTGTATTCGTCTGGGAGAAGCAGCAGCAGCAGCTTCTTAAACAGACCAGCTCTTACGCCTTTGTTTCCTTCAGCCCCACAGGGTTAATCTCCTTCTTGGCACCTGATTATTTGCCGCTGCGGGGTTTGCCGGATGTGTGTTCGAAATTCTCATTTTGCTGGCTTTAATCCCCATCTGGGAGCTGTGGCCAGGTCCCAGGGGCTGGGGGCGGGTTAATACCTGAGCCCCTACGGGAACCCACTCCTGAGCAGCTCTGTCTCCTCTGCCTGTCCCCGCAGCTGGTGGCTCTCAGGTGTCCCTGAGGGGAGGTATCGAGGTGAACGGACCACTTCCCAAAGGGTTATTAAGCATTTTGTGTTCCTAGTGAGGCTGGTGAGCATTAGTATTGCTGGCTTAGCACCAGAGCAGCTAAGAGACAGGGATGGGAGCTCGCAGACCTGCGTGGTCAGGCGAGAGATGGAGCTCCCCTTCACCTGCTACCTCTGAAACACACCAGGTGTTGACACAACTGGCACAAGCATTGCTATACCCCCGTGAGCCACCAGTTTCTCTCCCCCTCCTGCAGCTCCAGCTTTTTGCCTGGCACTTCTGCAGGTAACAATCCCCAAAACTTATCAGGTCACTGCTCCATGTTGCTTCCATCTCTTTCTGCCAGGACCGTTGGAGATGCCTGCAATTGCCTTTTCAGTGTTCTTCTGCCACCCTCTTGCATTGCTGCCTGGTCAGGGCTCTCGTGCTTCCCCTTCCCCTCTTGCAGCACCCTTGCTCCTGTGGGGCAAGACCATTTCCAGTGGAGCTCAGAGTGCTCTCTGTTCCTGCCTACGCACTGCCCCTTTTCCCTCAAGCCCCATGGGAAGCAGGTCTGGTCTCCCCAGCTCCTGCCCCCTGGTAAGTTATCCATTGTTTTTTAGGATGCTTTGTTTCCTCTCCCTTTCATTTTCCCCCCTCCAGGTGCTTTTGTCGGTGTGTAATTAGCTGGCACAGCACCGAGGAGTGGATCCCCGGGGTGCTCTCTCACTGACATGAGCAGCAGACGGTGACTAAAACAGAGACAGCTCAGCGCGCACCACATTCACTTTGTACGTCTCGTACTCCTTTCTGCTGTTGGGAGCTCAAAAGGGATCGCAGATGTGGAATAAACGGGAGTGCTTTGAACAAGTGGCACTGTAATCCCTCCCTGCCCTCACCCCTCTACCCCCCTTTTTCCAGACATTAGTTTGATTAAAATTGCATGAGCCCACACACGGGTGTATTTTATTTTATTTATTTATCTCCTCCTAGTGAGAGACTGGTTTGAGGTCTGCCTTGTGGGAAAGCAGCTGGAGGGATCCTGGGGAATTCAGGGTGTTTTTAAAGACTTTCCCTCTGTGGAGCTCACAGCTGGCTGCTGTGGGGCTTGTTGTACTGGTGAGACCTGCTTTTCTTGTGGGATGCTAAACCTTCTTCCCTGCGGAGCCTGAGGTCCTTGCTGGTGGTGCATGGGTGTGCTCTGAGCAGGCAGGAGCCCCTTCCAGCCCTGCTGGGGGGCAGCAGCATCTGTAAGGGTGTGGTAGGCTTGCTCTAGCAAATCTTCACCCAAGGCTTTCTACATTCCTGAGGGTATCTCTGTGGCTGAGGGCAGGTTAAACAGCCAGTGTAAAACCTAGGTTGACCCTATGGGAATTAATTCACAATATTGATAAAAATAGATATAGTCTGCTTTCTTTTTCATCCAGCTTTGTGCACCCAGATTGGACACAAGTAAAGTCTTCACTACTATTTCCAGCAGCCTTTAGTCTCCTTTAAAAATGGGGAGAAGGCATAGAGAATTAGGAGATTGCTTTGTTCTGCAGTCCTATTGCACTTTGCAAATGCAGTATTTTTGCCAACGCTGTGCTATGTCAAAACTCCTTGGTAGCCATTTGTAGGTTAGACTCCGTCTTACTGCCTCACCCATGGGCATGTACGATCCAGCTTTTGTGTTTTCCCCTGTTTTGGAAAAGAAAGATGCTATTTCCTTCCCTTCAGGCGGGTTTATTTTTAATGAAACCTGTACGATCCAGCTTTTGTGTTTTCCCCTGTTTTGGAAAAGAAAGATGCTATTTCCTTCCCGTCAGGCGGGTTTATTTTTAATGAAACGTTTGCAAAGTGCAGTACGACCCTCCAGTGAGGGCTATTACATGCCAAGTGTGTTTTCTTTCTGTCTGCCTTTGCGTGCCCTCCTTGTTCCTCTGTGGTTTTGGCCAGGTGGCGCAGTGAGCGAAAGGGGCTGATGGCTTCTGAACGTGCTTATCCCAGGGCATTGTGAGCTGTGTGTGGGTTTAATCTTTCTTCTCAGGCATCACTGTGCAGCACAGGGCTCTGGGGAGTTGGGCCAGGGGAGCTGGCATCCTGGGCACTAGCTGGCTGCTCAGCCCTGAACTCCAGTTCAACTGCTCCGTCAAGTGCACAAGCCAGTGCATTTTTTGGAAGGTGGAAATGTACTGGGAGCTGTGCCTTAACAGCAGGAGACAGCTTCCTCCCTCCTCCTTGCCCTCAGGGATGAAATGGAGGATAGCAAGGTTTTGTGCAATAGAAGTGCAAGACCCTAATGGGTGCTTCATGCAAGGGCTTCAGAACCCCACCGGGTCCTCCTTCCGTAAGGCAAGAGAAGCCCCCCCATAGCCCTTCTCGTCAGCTGGTATAAGATGTGGCTATTACCTGGTGTCCCCTGGCACTGAGTGCCTTTATTTACACC
>NW_008679574.1:5765-23830 GCF_000695815.1 Acanthisitta chloris | reverse complement strand
AAGAGTTGTGCCCCACAAGAGGCTGTGTCAGTGCCTCCACCCGCAGGTCATGCTGCGGGGCATGGTTCCCCGGGTTTGATGGGAGTGCAACCTGCAGGGCACTGTTCCCTGGGTTTGATGGGACTGTGGCTGCTTGCCTTCGTCGTGGGCTGGAAATCTTTAGCTAGCTAGAAGGGGTTAGCATAACAAAGTGGCAGGTGAGAGGGAGACATTGAATTTCAATAAACCAGCAACTAGGGAATGAAATCTCCTTGCTTCTAATTTGAGCCCTGGCGTCCCTCTCGTTTACCTTGGAGCAAATCTGCTGTAATGCATAGGAAACAGCTCAGCAACTGCAGCCCTGGCTGTCATCAAGGTGGAGGCTGAGGTTTATTAAAGACCTGCAGAGCTCTGTAAAAAAAATAAATAAATTGATGATCTTCTTGGACTTAGTCATTGCAAGGTAAATATTTGAATAGGTAGGGGCAAGCGTGCTGAAATTGGATGATCCTTTTCACATTTATGCTTGGTTATGCTTGCTCTGCATGTATTTGGATGCTTGGCTGAGGGCGAGAGGGAGGTGAGGGATGAAAGGGACTTAGTACAGAAAGGGGAGAACAGGAGCAGGGAGAGATTAGGATGGAGAAAAAAGCAAAGGAAACTACTGAAGGTTAAAAATAATAACAACAATTAGGCTGGGGGAACCAAGAAGAGGCAGAAAAAATAAAGCGGGGCCTTTGAAGAAAAAAGGGGATAGACAGTGATGCCTTTTATTAAAATCTAAATGGCTGAATCTGAAGATAAATGAGTCTGTAAAGAAACAATGAAAATAATAAAAAGTGGAAGACAGGAAGGAGGGAAATATTTAAAAGGAAAATGAGAGGTTTTCACAAATGTGTGCAATTGAGCATGTCAGCAGAGATGCTCTGTAATCTGCTCTAATAATGTGACAGGTAGTGGGGCTTTTTAGAAACAAACATAGCCCAAACCTTGCAATTATTTTTTCAGTGAGGTGAAGTTTCCTGAGCGTGTAACACTGATGGTGTCCTCCTTTTGCATGTCCCTGTGGGGCTGCAGGTTACAATACAGTCTTTCCTTCCTGGGGGACTGTGTGTCAGGAACTGCAGCTGCCAACAGTAAGCACAGCCTCTCCCAGGGCACTGCAGGCTTTTGTTCCATATACAGGAAGGCTGGAGAGGTGGCAATTTGGTGCTCACTTGGCATTGCACAGCCAACAAGGTGCTTCCCTCCAGCAAAGGAAAGGGACTGTGATCATACCTTGGGAAAATGCTGCCACCCAGAAATGTTGGCCTGTGGGGGTTGTTTGTCCTGTTTGGGTCTCTTTTGCTGTGTCTCAGTGGAGGGGTTTGGTGGTTTTGGGAAAGAGGGGACATGGCACCCTTCTTGCTAAGAAGTAGCCAACTTCCTGTTGGGCTGCTGTGAGGATTTGTAAGATGGTTGGTCACCTCTTTAGTCACTGGTTAGGTCCTTGGCACAGTGGGGAGTTTCTTGGCTTGGTAGGATGTGGCTCTGATAGAAAAAGACTTTGCTCTGGGTAGGTGTGATGTTGCATATGTTTGTGGATGTCGGGTCTAACCTGCAGACATGCCAGTGGAAGAGTATGGTTAATCTTCCATGCTGACCAACTCTGTGAGTAACTGTGCACAGCAAAACAGGGAAAGACTGAGTGGCATGGACCTTGTCTTTCCTCTCCCAGTGGAGGAGTTTCTTTCAGGTGTGCCTGATTCCCAGCAGGGACAGTCTTGCTGCCATCCATGCTGTGGATGCATGAATGGGGCTGCATGTGTCAGTCCCTCCATGGAGATAACATTTTCAGAAGGGAGCCAGTGCTGCATAGTTCAGTGGAAAGTCCTGTCTCAAAACCTGTCTGAACAGTGTATTAGTCAGCACCAAGGGAAAAACCACAGCAGCTGCCGCTAACTGTAGAGGTATATGACCTCTATAAGAACAGATACATGACTCTTTTCCTTAAAGAAGAAAGGTCAAATCACAGCAACCTAATTGATCATAACCTAAAATAAAAAAATAACACTCTCCAAAAAAACCCAACACCGTAGGAGGAGACTGGTGGAGGTGCATCTCAGCAAGCCAGTCATCACTGTTAGCCACTCTTAGGCCGTACATCCACCTCTCCTAGCTCTATCTCTGTGCTCAGGGTGAACATGGCACATTGCTTGTGGATATAGCTGCCTCTTGCCCACTCTCAGCCTGTGTTTCCAGGCTGCAAACATTTTGTGGGCCACAGGAAAGAGCTTCTAAGTTAGACTTAACTGAAGCCAGTGGAAGGCCATGTTCTCAATGTGGTGGTGTACACCTCAACATAAAGGTTGATAAAGGAGTGTTTGTTAGCCTCCTAGGAATTTAATCATCACATTTTTCTCATATTGTTTTTGGGCACTCTTTGGGAGGTGAGTTTATATTGGTGACATGAAAAGAATTGGCTTTTCAGTTGCAAGATGTGAGGTAGTGAGTTTTGCATTTGAGCTGTGTGTCTTTTCTGCTTTCTTATTACCCCACACCCCCATGCAGATACTCTTAAATTATCTAGGTAAACTGCATGGTTTAAAGTCTACTGCAAAACTGTTTTAACAGACAAATATAAGAAGCTGCATGAGTTTAACTGAAATCACTTTGTGTGGATTTTTCTGGCATAAACCAGACTGTAATAGATCCCGAATGTTTGAGGATGATTGAGTACTCAAATAAACTTGCAATGAATTTTAAGGGGAAATAGCTTTCTGTCTCTTCTATGTTGGGGTTTTTTTTGCAGTGATAGCTAGAAGAATGAACATTTTTCTTAAACAAGAGTGCTTGGATGGTTTTTTTATTTTTTAAATTGCTTCCCTGCTTATTTATTTGGGGCAGTAGTGTGCAGCATTGCTGTATAACCTGTTTTGCTATAGAGTGGTGGTGTTTCAAAGAACCTGCCTAGGAGAGCTGTTTGGAGCCTCAGGTGTGGCCATCTCTGCCAATGGGCCACAGGTGGCAAGTCTTTCCCAAGGAAATCCTTTCCCAATTGTGCCTATTAATAGGAGCAAGCCAAGACTTGGGAGCTGTAAGAGTCTGACTGAAGCTCCCTTCCTTTATTGATTTCCCCACTGTGCTGTCATGATTCTTCTTGTTCTTCAGTCACCCTTGAGTCTGCCAGGGCACAAGAGACCTGAATGCCTAATGTGCTCAAGCGAGGGTTTTAGAAAAAAAACCAGAATAATTAGGGGGGGAATGCCATTTTAATGTAACAGAAAAAAAGGAACAGTCTAAAGGTCTTTTCTTCTTCCTTTTTGAAGGTTGTGTTTATAGGGATTTAGCTGTGATCTGAAATATAGCCTTTAAAACTGTCCTGCTTTGTTGCAGGGAACAAAACACTGGTAAGCAAGGAGGGAGGACATGTCCTAGCTATGCCACAAAACAAGGCACCTGAGTTCAGTGAGTTTTTTGAGTGGGTGAGTGGGTCCCCTATTTTAGACAGGATAGCATGCTGATATTAGTGCTACCTGTGATGAAGATTGTTTTTACAAAAGAAGTAAGAGTAAATCTGAGCCAAGGAACTAGTGAAGCTTGGTTTTCTGCAGGTTTTGCTTTATGGTTGAATTCCTAAGTATCTAATAAAGTGCAATCACTGCTTTTCCTTGATTGTGGTACTCCCATGGTTGTCTTCAGGGTGACTTCTTTGGTGTCTGAGGGTTGACCAATCATCGCATTGTTCCCCACAGAGAAATATGAATATCTAGTGGGTATCTCCTCTGCTTCTCTAGCTATTTCATGAAACCTATGAAACTTATTCTTAAATCACTATCCATCTCTCACTGAGAGCTTTAGCCACTCTCAAAGCAGTAGGCACTTGCTAAAGTTAGGTGCACACATACTGCACTATCAGGTGGTGTTGTCTCCTCTGGAAGCCTAAATACCTGTAGGAGGAGGTCAGCCAGAGAACACACACCAGTCAGGGGCTAGTACAAAAAGTAGAGATGCAAGAAGATACTGTCCAAGAATCCTGTAGTGCTGAGAAGCCCATCCAGAAGACTCTTTCTGTCTTTCAGCAGTCTTAAAAACATTATTTTCTGTCTTGATCCCTCATTTTTCTTTCATAGGAGTAGGGGACATTTAGAGATTCCTCTTTTTGTAACTGCCGAGAACAACTTCCCTCCCCCTCTTTCTGCTCAAGAGTCTTTTCAGGCCAATGTGAGTTGGTGGTATTTCCATTATGCTGTGCTTTCCTCAATCTGCCGAGCAGACAGCAACCAGCAGAGTATCTGCTGCTGTTCCTGGGCATGCTTCTCTGGGTGTCTCAGCCAGTTAAACTCCAGAGCCTACCTCCACTGAGGACATTCCCAAGAAGCAGCAGCACAAGGGAAATGCTTCATGCTAGCCATTTTGTCATTTACCTACAGGGCTGTGAGCAGCAGCTAGGAAACTGGCAGCTTACAGAGCCGTTTGCACTCAGATGCAATGGTAATATAAGCATGGACTGGGAAAACTGGAGCCATCTGCAGACCTGGGGACAGCAGCATGTCAACTGTTCTTGGCTCAGAGGCTTCACCAGTAGCAGGCTGGAGGCTTTGTCTATAAAAGCCTGGATTCTGCTGGAATCGATGCCATTGATCCTGCATTGGAGACATCATGGAAACTTCCAATTTACTAGTTTATTTTGTGACTTATTTTCTTTACTGTTTTGAGTGGGTTTTTTAATGCACTGCTTCAATACAATATGTGCCTTTGGATTAATGATAGGTGCACCAAAAGCCTCTTCTCCTTATTTTAATGTGAGATTGGTTTCCTGAACTCTTACTTTTAAATGCTCACAGACTCCTGCAAAGGATTTGAGGTGTCCTGGAAGAGTTGGAGCACTGTACCCTAGGAGATCTACCTGCATTTTGCTTTCCTTTCTGATTGTAACTGTTGGTGTTGTGCATCTGTGCTGTTGGCTCTGAGCAAGCCATCATCCTGTGTCGGTGCTTGTCTCATCAGAGTCACTTGGTGAGCAGGACAAGCAACCAGTGGCTGTAAAGCTGGTAAAAGTTTCTCTCTCTTTCTGAACTGATGCTGTCATTCAGCATTTAACATGTTATGGGAGACCACCTGGTGGGTTCTCTGCAGCTATCTCTGCTGTCAGTTCATCAAGGTTGCATGGAGCACTCACTGCTAGGGAAAAACAAAACCTCTTCTAGATAGTCATTGCACCTTCTCCACATAAGAAGGGTCTGAGGGCCATTCAAAAAACATTGGAATACAGTTTGTATGATAGGAACTAACTGTTAAATTAATGCTTTCCACTTGTCTGGTTTAGGAGCTGCTGCCTTCCAGGTGGGGAGCAAAAGGGTTTCTTCACACACCTTATCAAGGCAGTGCAGAACATCATGATGGTGAGCTGTCATTATCTCCATCAGCTGATCTGTGTTAACAGCTCTTCCAACTGACTCGACATGCTCTGTCTTCCTCATCTATTTCAAATATAGCAGTTAGCATGGAGAAGTGGTGTCCCCTTTTAAAGCTATGTGTGGGAATGCTGCTTGAGCCTTGCAGACAGTGCCTTTTTGCAGGAGGAGCAACTTGTTATTGGCCATCTCTCATTGAGGTAATAACCAAAGAGGTTCACAGAAATCTGAGGGAAGGTGGAGTGGGAGAAGGGGGAGAAAGGAAGGGCATTGAGTGCTTTGAAATGCTCAGATCGATGCATATAAAAATAAATACATTTATTAAAAGATTTTAATACAAAGATGCTAAGCACTGTCATGCAGAAAGTCACCTGGTTGTGCGTGCCAGACTAGCTTTTCCAGAGTAGCTGATAGCTACACAATTGCACCTTCTGAACAGTCTCAAAATCCCGAAAGTCTTAAGCACAGCATTTCACCTCCATTCTCCTTATCTTCTGTCCCCCAAATTACCACCATCTGAACCAGAAAAGGCTTGGAGAGGAGAGATGGACCGTAGCCACGTGTGTAAGAGACAAAAAGTATGGTAGGAAAACACTCATCAGGAAAACAGGTTTTCAGAAGTGGATGTTACCTGGTTTTATCTGTGTTACCTTGACCAGATGGCAGAAGTCTGTCAACTGTTTGGCAGAATTTGCTATACTCATCTTAATTCTGCTTGCCTCGGTCTCTAGTGCAGGAGGAGAGCAGGTGGTCCTCATGGCTGGAGAGCTTGGACTCCATCCTGCAAGAGTCAGACTGTGCCTTTCATTCATAGTGAGAGTGCCAGCTTCAAATAACAGTTTTGAGCTGCCAAAACCTTGTTGGAGGAAGGTAGCTTGGAAATATGCAAAAGAGCCACCACCCTTCATTCCAGCTTCCAGAAATCCCTCCAGCTCATGCTGATTTCGTGGCTCAGTAGATGGTTATTGTCTGGTGAAGATACATGTTTGTATAATATGCTATGAACAATTTCCATACTTTAAGCAGGACTGATAAAGATTTCCACTGTCTTAGTTTGTTTGGGGGATTTATTTCAAAACTCTTTCTCACCTCCTTATTAGCCACCTTATGTCTTTCAGTAATTGCATGTGAAGGATATGATTCTTTTCTTCCCTCTCTGTACATCAGGATGCCAGTGTTTTCATTCATATTCTTGGTTTGGGACCTTTAAAGTCCCTAGTTTAAGAACTGCTGCTTACAGAAATCATCTCCCAGGTGTGTCTTGGTCTGTGTCATCTTGCCCAGGAGGCAAAAGTAAATCACTGCTGCTGAGCCTAAAGAGCGGACCAGAAGGGGATATTGGAAGCTCTGGTGCTGGGCTTTGCAGCTCCAGGGACAGGTTAGGTCCCTGAAAGGCAGATGGGAGAAAGGTGCTTGCAGGCTCTCAAAGCCTTCATTATTGAATAAATGAAGGAAAACCAGCTCTCACACACATACCTTGACCTCCTGTGTGATCTCTGCTGAGCTCTGGAAGCAGAGGCACTAATCTCTGAAAGCAGCTCTTGCACTCTTATCTCCATGTGTTACTTGTATAGTTGAAGTAGAGGAGAATGAATCCTCCTTGAAAATTGATTTTGAGAAGGGCTACTCACCTGACTATAAAGCACCACAAACACTGTTATAATCCAGGGGGAATGTGGCCTGAGATGCGTTTTGATTATTTTGAAATGATACTATAGGCCTCTCCCTCCCTGCCTAGTATTTCCTCCCTGTCAAAGTGCGCTAGGTGGAAAGAAATCAGGTTTTAAAATTAAAATGGAGTAAAGAGGATTTTCTAAGCTTCCCATTTCTATAATTTCTTAACTTCAGCTTTGGAGGTGCAAAACATTAGGACACTGTTATGTCTTCAGAGGAGCCTGGGCTGTGTCAGTTCCTTGGCTCCATGGTTTGGTTTTTTGCTTTCCCTGGCTGTCCTGTGGGCTCCAGGAGGCTGTGGCTTAGCAGGTTGCCCTGTGCCAGTTTAAGCCGCAGCAAATTCCCACATCCCTGCTCTTAGCTCACAAGTGATGTCAAGTAAAACACGTCAGCTTAACCCTCGGTGGAAGAGGTGCGTGCTGATGTGCTCTGCCCTCGGGTTTGCAGTGGCTTAGGCATGCCTTAAGCTGCGATAGCTCACTGCTGGTGCTCGGGATCAGTGGGAGAGCTAAACCCTCACAGAGGTGAGATTGTAGAAGAGGGAGGGGGGTAGAACAGGGATTTGTGGGCTGACTCACCTTGGCTTGCTGCTGGAGGTTATTGCCTCCTCAGGTGAGAGTCCTGCATGGTGGTCTGCGGCCCACTGCTGCCCTCCCTGGGTGTCTCCCCTGGCTCTGTTTTGGAAGAAAGGTTCTGTGGGATGCTTAGCAATGCTGGGCTGGGCTGGCAATCTGGCCAGGTGTCACTGAGCTGGGCCACAGGGGAAGTCATAGGGCCAGAGACACCCAAGGCAGAGACCAGTGTGTGAGCATCACCTTCAGCAGAGCTGTGAGAGCAGGGCAGTGCTGCAGTGTGCCTGGATCTTGTCTGGGTCTGCCTGGAGCACTGGCCTGCTGAATAGTATGTTCTGTGACCACAGAGCCTGCCGAGGAACCATGTCCTGACAGTTAGCAGAGCAGGGACATCCAGGCTGTCACCAAGCACAGGTTTCCTTGTTGCAGGGAAGGAAAACCGTGTCCTTTGGGATATCATCTCTGTCACCACCTCAAGCCTATTTTTTTACTTGTAGGCTGGTTTGCACACTCCTTACAGAGAGCATCTGCCTTGCAGAACAGGATTTCAAAACAACACGTGCATGTGCAAGGGAGTAAAGGTTTTCCTTCCAGCCATGGCTGGGAGATGGAGGCAGACCTGAAGCCTGTGTCCTCTGTATCTGTTCTGTGCCCGACTCACCATGCTCTTTGGCCACCTCTCTATCCTCAGCGTCTCTGCTCCTTGGGCTGCCTGTTGTCAGGGTTTGCTCCACTGCTGCTCTAGCTAATTTTTGCTTAATGAGCACATGATGATCCTCACTGCTGGGTGCCACCTTTTCCTTTTACCATCCATTTCTGGTTTCTCCTTTTTATTTTAATGAGGTCACTTGAACTTCTCCACCTAAATTAGCTGTCCTAATAACCAGGTGTTTCTTGGGATGCTTTGGGACACGGGTGGATAGAGGAGAAGGAGCCTGTTAGCGGGAGCCTGCCCTCTGCTGTTCCCCAAAGCAGCTTTAGTTGAGGGCAGGGGCAGTGGCTGTGAGTGTGCTCCCAGCATCTTACAGTGCACCCAAAGCAGTCAAGGGAAGGGGGCCACAATTTTTGAAGGAGCATTCACCACTTGCTGGGCCGAAGGAGGCTCAGAGAAATGCTGTGAACAGCACTGTGCTAGTGGGGCTGGAGCCCCAGAGTAGAGCATAGGGGGGAAGAGGAGGGCAGGTGTCCTTTCTTCTGGAGCACTCACGAATGGTTGGGAAAGCTTTGACTCCCCTGAGTCCATCAAGGACAAACCAGAGCTGGGGCTGAGCACATCTGTTCCCTTTGCATGCACACCCTGGGCACACAGGGAGGGGGTTGCTGGTGGTGCCACAGGGTGCTTGTTGCCAGCCCCTGTGGGTTTGTGTGGGGCTTGGGAAGCTGCAAGAGGGCATTGCTGTCCCACGTGCCTGGGGCGGGTGCACATCCGATTTGGAAGTCTCACACAACTTGGGTGTGCAGCTTTGGCCGGGAAGCACCTCTTGCAAGGCACGTCGTGGAGGCGGAGCAGGGTGTGCAGTGGGATCCTTTGCCACTGCCTGGGAGGGAGCATAGTCAGAGTCTCAAATGGGTAGGCTGGGCGCGTGACTAACGGAGCCCGCAGCAAGCACAGAGAAGTTCAGGCCCTGAGTCGGAAAGCTGACCTAATTTCCAGTTTTTGCGTCTTCTGTCTGATTCTCTGTTCCCCTTCTTTCTACATTAGTTACTTCTGCTTTTTTCCTGTGCCCTTTCTCACTGCCTGCTTGAACTCACACAGTTGCGTTGGGAGATGCATTTCGATTGGCATAATCATTCCAGCCAGTCGTTAATGTACCAACAAGGATGCTATTGTAGTAGGAGGATTTATTACTACTGCTGTGAAACAACTGCCATGCTGTCTCACTTAACTCTTTAGCTCCCCTCTTGTCTTCTGCAAGTAGCTGAATCAGTGGCAAACTGCCCTCATAAAAAGCTGCAAGCATGCAAATTTGGGATATGATATTTTATTCTGCTTTTTCCTGCTCTTACCACGGAGTGCTGCAGTGATACAAGTGCAAGCAAGTTCAGTGCTTCACCGTGCATTTCTTGATTGTATAGCAACTGAAAGTGACTTGGTAGTTAAATTTCTCTTTTAAAAGCCATAGGCTTAAATGTTTCCATGAAAACTAAAACTATATTTTGACTACTTTTCCTTATTTGGAAGTTCTACTCACCCCTTCAGGAGCTTGAAGGGAGTTCACTATTTCAGAAAAGTGGATGACTTCTTTTTTGTTTAGCTAAGTAATTAGTAATCTTTTAGGTGCCTTTCATTTAAACCTGTCTTTAACCATTCTTATTTCTCAGTGCAGGTGGGGCTTTACTTAAGGAAGGCAATCCCCAGCCAACCAGATTATTAACACTTGCTTTACCTTTTCCCCATGGTACCAGCAGCCTGTGGCTGTATGTTGGTAGGCAAGGAAGAGAAGAGGGAAAGTTTTGCACAGGGACCCCACACCCTCAGTCACAGTGAAAGTACCTCTTGGGGTGGTAGGTTTGCCTCCTCAGGTTCTGGTCTTGGGTAGGAACCTTGGGCAGTTGGCAAAACTTATAAGCTTATAAAACTTACATAGAAAAAAAACTTATATAGAAACAAAGCTTTCCTCTGCCTGTGACCACGTGTGAGTTTCTAGGTGGGACTTAAAAGTCAGACAAGCAAAAGGACCCTGCCAGTGGCATGATCAGCTCATATTTTTCCCACTTGCAAAGATGACATTGAGGGTCTTCAGTTTTGCAGTGTAACACAGTGTGTGTTTTCTGCCTTGCTGAAGGCATTACATGTGATTTTGACTGACAAGGAAGAGCAGTGCCTGGTGTGCTGCAGCAGGTATGGATCGGCATGTACAGCTAATTGCCAGGCATGAGGGCTTGAGAGGATTACATTGCTAATCTAGATACCGTTCCCACCTTATCACCACCTCCTGCCTCCTGCGTGCACACGTATTTGGATCCTGTAAGGAATGGAAATCAATAGTGATGTGGGGGAGGGATATAAGCATCCTGGGTCCCCGCTGTAAGGAATGGAAATCAATAGTGATGCGGGGGAGGGATATAAGCATCCTGGGTCTCCAAGAGCTTGCAGTGGCTGGGAGACAACAGGTCCCTTCCAGCTGTTCCTGTGGAATGGAGTGGCTTTGGTGGCAGATAGTGGCTGGGAGACAACAGGTCCCTTCCGGCTGTTCCTGTGGGAATGGGGTGGCTTTGGTGGCAGACCCTCCCTCCTTCCCTGGGATGGCATGGGTGGCCACAGAAAGGTTAGCAGATTGCAGAGGGCAATAACAAAATGCTGTGCCCCTGTACCTCGCACTCCCTCCCACACTGCCCTTCAGGTGCCATTCAGTGCCTGCCACTGCTCACCTCTGGGTTCACCAGGGTGGCTCTGGTATTGCTGCTCCTCTTGAGCAGCTTCTTTCTGTCTTGCACACACAGACAGAGGGGTTGGAGAAGGAGGTTCGTGGTGCTGAGCTGTGATCCCTGCAGGGCAACAAGGTGTTGTGGAGCAGATGGAAACATAACTTTTGCACTCATTCCCTGCAAAATCCAGAATCGTATTTCTTAGCCAGAAGCAGCTCCTTAGGAGTAGAGAGTACATGTTTTTGTTTTTTGTAAATAGTTCACACTTGATACTTGGCAAGCTTAGTTCTGTCCAGGTGGTATGAAGTGAGCAGTTGGGAGACACAGGGTAGCACTGTAGAATGTGTCTAAAGTGTATCAGTGGGTAACAGCTGTAAGGAAATCCAAGGGAAGAAGAGATTGATGGGTTTTTCTTGTCCTTAGGAGTAGAGAGTACATGTTTTTGTTTTTTGTAAATAGTTCACACTTGATACTTGGCAAGCTTAGTTCTGTCCAGGTGGTATGAAGTGAGCAGTTGGGAGACACAGGGTAGCACTGTAGAATGTGTCTAAAGTGTATCAGTGGGTAACAGCTGTAAGGAAATCCAAGGGAAGAAGAGATTGATGGGTTTTTCTTGTCCTAGCCCTGAAATCCAAGGGAAGAAGAGATTGATGGGGTTTTCTTGTTCTACAGTGGCCCTGAGATGGTCCAGCTGTATTGGGTAGCCTGTTTGAGTTGTTTTACTCCTGAAGAGCCTGCAGCTTAAGGCTACCATAGTGCTAAGTGATTTTCACAGCATTGTTTTACCAGCTTGAGCTAGAAAGCCTCTGGCTCCCAGCCTGACACTCCTCCTGCATCATTTAGCAAGGAAACAGCATCTCAGGCAGATTTGCTGCCTTGCTTGGGAGTAGATGAAATATTGGTAGCTCTCTGGTTTGTGTCTGACTCCTAAAAGCTCTGATAGCCTACCTACCCTGTAGAGGTGGTTGAGGTTTTGGATGCGCAAGGATGAACCAGGGCCAGCCGGGAGCAAAGGGAGACACCTGGATCATCTTTGTCTGTGTGGGCAGTGTTCAGCATGGCACTGGGAGCTGCTAGAAATGAAGCCAGTCCTGGGGCTCAGAGGAAAGTGTCTTGAGGTGTGCACCAAGTCCTGGGAGTTCCAGTCTCTCCTCTCTACCTGTTTTCTGGGAGACTGTAAGCCAGTTCCTTTTTCAAAAATTAGCTGTGATTAGCTCACTAAGTGTTCGTTGATTGCATGTTATTGAGGTGTGTGCATTTAAGGTGGGTTTGACGGGAGCTGGGTGTGCAGGCTTCCTGAGGAGGGATACCTTGGCGAGGGAGAGCATCTCTGGGCTCCCCACTCCTCCTCCCGGTCCTGGCAGCTGGGCCCTGGGACTCTCCCTGGCTGGGTCCTTGCCACCCTCTAGTGGCAATATTTGTATTTAATATTTCAGTAGCTTTCAAAACTTGGTGGTGCTTAGCAGACCACCCACCACCAAGTACCTATCCCAGTGCCCTCTGCAGTGACCTGTGGCTTGGGGGCCAGTAGGAAATGCTGTATTTCTTGCTCTTCAGTGTTCTAAGTACAAGCTCAATACTGTCAGCTGTGACTGGCTCAGGGGTGGTAGTAGCGAAATAGATTTGCTCCTAGGAATTGCTTTTCAGTCATTCATCTCCTTGTCCAGCCACTTGCTGCCAAATCTAACCTTGATGCTGGAGAGAAAGGAGTTCTGCTAACACCCTCAGAAGGTCATGACAGCTGTAGAGATGGACCTGTGCTGGGGAACAAGGAGGAAGCAAGGGTGCTGGGGGAAGTACATAGCAGGCTGCCTGAAAGGCACATTGAAAAGAGGGGAGAAACAGGCAGGAGCTGGGTGAGAAAGCTGGAAAGAGGATGTGTCCTGCAGCATCCCTCTTGGCTCTGATTCAGATGTGGCCCTGCTCCCCTTCAGACAGTGAAGTGACTCTTAACTGAGCTTACCCTTGCTTTCAAGTGGAGCTCAGCTTGCAGAGTGTCCCCAGAAATCCCGGTGCTGCCTGTGGCAGGTGGCTGCGGGATGAGCGTGGGCAGCTCGGCAGTGTGATGGCTGGCGGCAAAGCTAGAGCTCCCAGGTGGGCGCCATGCAAAGAGTTTACTTATGTCCTGATATGCAAACTGATGTCTCTGAACCCAGAGCAGGGCAGTTGGCTTGGGAGGAACTTCTCTTCTGATAACGCACCTCCCTGTGTGCTGTGTCCTGCCCTGGTGAGCACCTTCACAGTGTTCTCTGCTTTCTTTTCTCTCTGTGACTTCCAGCCCTGGTCTGCTCCAGCCTGATGGGCTAAGCCATGCCTGTAACCCTCTTGTCAGTGTAGGCCAGCAGTGTCTGTGCCTTGGGGTGGTGTTTGGAGCCCCAGCAGACCTGCAGTCCTGCTGTGTGAGTCCACAACACTCAGAACGAAATGCTCGTTGGGGTTCTGAAATGAGCTGTGATCTACTGCCACGTTCAGCTGCCTCCTGAGAACAGTATTTTCACTTTCTTCTACCAACTTTCCCCCTCCCCAAGCCTAGTACCTGAGGTGTATCTTGCACTGTAAATAAAACAGTTGTTTGTGATTCACTGGCCAGGCGTGAGAGTGGTGGTGCAAAGCACAGAGCCTTCCCACTGGCCTAGCCACTTCAGGACTCTTACTTGTCCCTCTATGATCATCTATCTGATCCTTTGGAAACTGGGATTTCATTTAGCAGGTCTTTCATTTAGCAGGACTCTGGTCCTTCTGGTTAGCAAGGTGACACTGACTGTGTGTCCATGCCAGGCTGATGTAACACAACAGCCTCAAGGCTGTGTGCACCCTGAAAGATCTTATTGATTTCTCTATCCATGAGGATCTTGGTTGACTTTTTTAACCAAAAGAGCAGGAGGAATGCAGCACAGCCTGTCATGCCTTTTGCAGTCAAATTGGAGCTTTAACTGCAAACTGACACCTCCTGATTTTTCTCCAGGAGTGCATTTTACAATAACTTGCCCATGTGGTATAAAAGATGCTAACCCTCCGGCCAGATCGTGACCTGGAAATACAAAGTTCCAGCTAGCCTCCAACCTGCTCAGGGAATGGCATGGCAAGTGCTTGCCTGAAGCCCAGTCTTCAGACAGTCTTCCCAGCATTGCTCCCAGCTGGGCAGCTCCACGTCTGGCAAGCCAAGTGCTTGTCCCCTGCTCAAGCATGACCTGACTTGTCCTGCAAAGCCAGACAGGCTCCCAGGGTCAGCAGCTCTCTGCTTTTCTGCCTTGTGCTTGCACAGAGAGCAGATGTGTGGCAGAGCAGGGCTTGGCAGGTGCACGGGCAATGATGGGGTGTGCAGGGCTCTCAAATGGGGTAGCCAGGACAGACACACTTTCTTCACAGATACTCATTTTCACCCCATAAGCTGTTGCACTGAGGCTGGTGTTTCAGGGAGCTCTGCCTTCAAAGCATCTCAGCGGGAAAGTCACTCCAGCAAGATGATGATCAGGTTTAATTTATTTAGATAACATAAGAAAAGTTGTAAGAGCCCATGGGTGGAGGGCAAAGAGAAAGGAGCTGTGCAGCCCTGGAAATTATTCAATAAGGTTTGAAATGGGAAGTGTAAAGCTTATTGTGCAGGCAGCGTGAACTGGCAAGGTTAGTTGTTGCTGTCACTGCTGGTTTAGGAGTCAGGGGGAAGGGGGAAAGGTGAAGCAAGCAGGATCCTTGCCATGGTCTGCTAGAAGCTATTGCCAGTGAGCAGGGGATGGGAGGTCCAGTGGAAAAGATGAGAGGACGGGAGGGAGTAAGACGTGGCAACAGGGACAGAGGTGTGCAATGTAAAGAGCCCTATAAGGTACTTTGCCTGTTGGGGCAGTAACGTGGGCAGTGAATGTGTGGTAAAAGCAAATGCTCCCATCCAGGCTGGATGTGGGAAGATTTCCCCTCTTGTTTACTCCATCTCATGCCTTTTTTCTTTCCCCTCTTCTGCTTTTGACTTTTCTGCCATAAATAATCCCAGCGGTTGCCTTCACTGCAGCTCATTGCTTTCTGTAACAGTGCCTGAATGAAACAGATGCAGCTTTTGGCAGCTCAGCTAGTTTTGTGAAACCATCTAGTGCTGTCAATGAAACCGAACTGAGATATGTTAATTATATTTCACTGGTACGTGGCAAAACCGTGGGCATTAACAAGCTTACTAACACTGCCTTGTCTGCAGAACTGGGGAGAAGGTTTACAGTCTTCTTTCCACATGATGTTTCTTGAGACAGCAAAGTCTAGAAAGGCTTTGTCTATTTTCTGGTGGTAGAATCTCTTGCTAAAGTAAAGCAAGGTTGGGGGGCTACAATTTTTTTTCATCCTGATTTTAGCGGCTGTACTTCCTTTCCTCTGGTTGATCAACTGGAAAAGTAGCCAGCAGTTTTATTACCAAGTGCCTTGACATGGCTGTGTCATGGGAGCAGGCATTGGTCAGGATGCAATTGCATTGCTGCCCTCAGAGGAGCCAGTTCTCTCCAAATGCAGAAACCCCTTCATCTGGCCTGAGGGGGTCATTAAAAGATGAAATGATATAAACAAAGGAGAAGGGGAATTGAATCTCCTGACTTTTTTATGAGGGAAGATTAAAGGAACTAAGTGTGTTCAGCTTGACCCCACCAGTGAGTGAGGGGTGAAGACCATGCCAGGGCTAAGGAGTGGCTGAAGGATATGGGCAAGAGGGGGGTGTCACAAAACATGGTGAGGGGCACATGATGAAGGGGTGGGATGCCTCCATGGGAAGTGGATGTATTAAGCTGTGCTGTTGTGCAGCGTGAAGGAAAACTCCGTTCAGTTGATGGGGCTTATTGAGCAAGGATTTAAGCACTGCACTGGAGTATGTGCTGCAGGTCTTTCCCAGCCAAGGGCTTTGGGGACCATTCTCCTCTTTTTAGGGGCTACATGTGAGTTAACAGGGCCTTGCTAATACTTAATCATTAATTGCAGTTGTAAAAAGAAACCTCTCCCCCAGCTCTCTTTTAATGTCTGGGATTTAGACACAGCATTTTGGCATTGCTAACTGTGGCACTGTGTTTCCCTGTCCCCCTTTGCTGCAGTGATTCCCGACTCTCTGCGAGTGACAGCGGTCCCTCAGACACTGAACAAAGTGGAGCACGACTCCCTGGAGCTGAAGTGTGAGGTGTCTAAGAGCACAGCCCAGCACAGCCATGTGTCCATCGCCTGGTACCGGCAGCGAGGCAGTGAGGCACCCATGGAGGTCATCTCCCTCAGCCGTGACTTTGTCCTGCGGGCTGGCAGTGCCTACGCCCAGCGGCAAGCCACGGGGGACATTCGCTTGGACAAAGTTGGGGAGACCACCTCAAAGCTCACCATCTACAACCTCCACCCATCGGATCAGGGCGAGTTTTACTGCGAGGCAGCAGAGTGGATCCAGGACCCGGATGATTCTTGGTATGCCATGACCCGCAAACGCTCCCAGGGCGCCATCGTCAACGTGCAAGCCACTGGTCAGTGTCTCCTCTGCCTTCTCTCACTTGGCTGGGCAGTGGGAGGAGGTGGAAAAGGTGGCAGTGCTTTGTTGACTGGCTAGGGGTTAGCTCCCTGCTTTGCCATGTGCCCCAGTTGGGAGGCTGCTGCAGGGTGAAGCAGGGCAAAGGAGGGCCCAAGCACTGCCTGTGGGCAAGGCAAATGTCAGCAAAGAGCAACCAGAGGACACCAGCGCAGCAGCAGGGCTTGGGTGGCAGGCCCTGTCTCCTGGTGTGGTCAGCAGTCTGGGGCTGACACAGGAGCTAAAACATACATTTAAGCACTTGGTATTAGCACAGACAGTGAGAACTTTGGTAACTGAGGTGGTAAGAGTGACACGGCAGAAAATAAAATGAAAACTTTGAGCAGGCACTTCTGTATTGCTCAAGATCGATTTGCAAGTCAAAATCCTTCACCTAGCCTACAGCACAGGTTCCTGCTAAGAGTCTAAAGACCCAGCTGAGCTATTTCTTTCTCTCTGATATCACCAGAGGTTCTGCCTCTTGACTGGCTGAGCAGGGTGTGAGTAGGACAAGGCTCCAAGTCCTATTCCACAGTGCTACTGGATGCTGGTGTCACATCAGAGCTGTTCCCAGGAGGAAAGGCTGGAGGAAAGGGTTGTGACTGAGGAAGCCTTGCAGCTGTTTGCATGCTGCGCAGCAAACTACCTCTCTGGCAGCATGGCCCATCTGGCCTCTCACAGCAAAATCTAGTCCCTCACCCTTTCACCTGTGGATGTGCTTGTCCAAGGGAAGTTGGCCATGCAGGGAGTACCTCACATGAGGTGTGCTGGCTTTCATTGATGGGCTTTGCCATACTGACGAGAGTTGGTCTGTGTCTTCCCCAGATAAGGAGTTCAGTGTCCGTCTGGAGACAGAGAAGCGGATGTACATCGTGGGTGAGCCGGTAGAGTTTCGGTGCATCCTGGAGGCACAGAACGTCCCTGACCGATACTTCTCCATCTCCTGGGCCTTCAACAGCTCCCTTATCGCCAGCCTGGGACCCAATGCTGTGCCAGTCCTCAACAACGAGTTTGCCCAGCGTGAGGCCCTGGGCCAACTCAAGGTAGCCAAAGAAAGTGACAACGTTTTTGTGCTGAAGATCTACCGCCTCCGCCTTGAGGACAGTGGCAAGTACAACTGCCGGGTGACTGAGCGGGAGAAGACTGTGACAGGGGACTTCATTGACAAGGAGAGCAAGCGGCCAAAGAACATCCCCATCACTGTCATGCCGCTCAGTAAGTAGAGACTTGCCCATCCCCTCCTGGGGCTGTTGCTGTACTGGGCAGCTAGCTGGTGAAGCCGTGATGTGCGGTGGGGGAGAGGGAGATTAAGAGTTTGCATGCTGTGGAAGATTAAAATCCCAACTGTCAAGATTTTTTGTTGTTGGGAAGGGGATGGAAAGGAGGGATATGTGTCAGGTTCATAGATGGGGAATCATGCCCCCACCTTGGTAATGACAGCAACCTGGCAGTTTTGTCCTTGAGCTCAAGGCACATGTGACAGTCTCTGACTTGCTCCTCAAACATCTCTCCTTGCCTTGCTCTACAAGGAGCTGGGTGCTCTGAAATATTCAGCAGGTATAA
>NW_008679574.1:0-5736 GCF_000695815.1 Acanthisitta chloris | reverse complement strand
AAAAGCTGTGAGGTTCCTGCAGGCCGTTCAGTGGTGGTTGTTCAGCTGTCTTGCAAGACAGCTGTACTGGGAAAAATCAGAGTTCATGTGCTCCTTGAGCTCCAGTGCTCTTCAGCATGGAGCTCTGTTGTGGTCACTGTGCGTCAACCAACTCTGGTGAAAACAACCTGCTGGAGGCTTGCCTGTATGCCTGTTATGTTTGTCAGATAAACATCATAAATACAGAAATAACAGGGTGAGAGGAGAGGGAGGGTGAGAATGAGCCCACTGACTCATTCCCTGTATTGCTGTCTGAAACTCAGGTAGCCATGGCCTGATGTACCATGCACATGTTGCCCAGGCTACCCTGGCAGGGCTTTGACCAAGCAGAGGGTAGCTGCGAGAGGATTTGTCTCCTAGTCTTAGGTTTGTAGGCAAATGCAGCCCTTTCCTCTAGCTTTTTTTTCCCTCCTCATTTCTCCAAAAGAAATTCTATTTCTTATCTCTCCTACCAATACTTGGTCTCATTTGTTTGGCTTCAAAAATTACTCTAGCTAGAAATCTTGCACTGGACAAATGTCTAAAATGTAGTGCTTCTAGGCACAGCCACCTTTCAGCTAGATTTCATTCTTGCCATTTGATAAATCACCAGCCCTCTGAACAAATATGATGATTTTTCAAGGGTGCTAAGTGTCCATAACTCCGACGGAAGACAACAGGAGTAACCAGCACACAGTATCTCTGAAAAACCAGCCATAAAGCCTTAGATCTCTGAGAAGCTCAGCATACCAGATTATTTTTTTTATGTTACCAAACAGTGATAGCTACCTATAGTGTCACCAGTGGTGGGAGTTTGGGAGAGCTTCTCCCAAAAGGTGTTGTAAGCAAGGACGTGGCAAGACGGTGATCAGGATGACGTGAATTGAAAAGCCCAGGGAGATGGAAGCTTTTTTTGGCAGAGCCAGTTGCATGCAGTGCATATTGTAGCAACAGAAATTCCCTCAAGTTTTGCTGAGATCCCATCCCGGACCTGTGACCAGAAGACACATCAATGTCTTGTGAGCTGTAGGCAGAGAGATTTCTCCCAGCTTTGGCCTACACCTGCTTTGAGTGTGCAAGTCACCAGGAGCAGCCCGCTGCCCACAAGCTGTTTTTGGATGTGGTCACGCATGAGGTTAAGACGTGCCTGGACCCAAATGTGTGGGCAGTTTCCTGCACCTGGTAGAAAGCGTCTCTGGCCAGCAGCGTCCTTCTTGCAGACCGAGAAGTGGCGGGTGTGTATCATCTCCCCTGTGTGTATGCATTTCTCTCCTTAGAGACCAGCATCTCCTTGGAGATTATCAACAACGCCAGCAATGTCTTGGAGGGAGAGAGCCTGCGCTTTGGCTGCAACGTGCGCTCAGGCTTCGGGCCCCAGAGCCGCCTCTCCATCACCTGGCTGCTGGTGGACAAGCTGAACCGACGCAGTGAAATCGTGCGTCTGGATCGGGAGGGCACCCTGCACCCTGGCCCCTCGTATGCCGAGCGCAGCAGCTATGGGGGCATCCAGGTCCAGGTGGAGCAGGTCCGGCCTGGCTCCTTCACCCTGGAGATCTTCAACAGCATCAAGGCGGACGAGGGTCACTATGAGTGCCGGGTGGCCGAGTGGATACGGACACAGGATGGGGAGTGGCAGATGGTTGGGGAGCGGCACGCGGGCACTCCGGTGTCCATCACTGCTCTGGGTGAGTACTTGAGGCATGGGGTGCCATGGGGTCACGCTCCCCACGTGAAAGTCACAGAAGGTCACCTGCAAATAACTGGGGCTGCTCTTGGCACTCTTGCCCTTGCTTGCCAGCAAAACGGAGGTACCCAGTAGCCTGCCCGCAGCTCCTGGTAGGTTGGTGCGAAATGCCTGCATGCGCCGTTGCGTGTGGGGGCAAAGTCTGAGGGGTGGCTGTAGCTGGCAGGAGCAAAGCAGGGAGTGGCTAAGGAGAGGCACGGTGCTTCCAGCGTCCTTCGGAGGAGAGAGGCTGCCCAGTCCAATGCTGTGTCCCCCCAGCACTGGCACAGGGCTATGGTCAGTGCAGTGGTGGTGCTCCTTTGGCAGCCTGTGGGCATCGAAGCTTCCTTTCCAGCCCTGGATAAACCTTACTTCTGCTCACCAGATCAGGTGAGCAGAGTACTGCATACCTGTTGGCCCAGCCACTAGAAACGATGAGCATCTCTGACAGCATCAGAAGCCTGCAGAAAGCTTGAGTCAGGAATGGTCCTCACTGCTGCTGCAAGGAGGCACTGAGCTGCTGGCCCAGAACCACAACATAGTCCATGACTGAGCTGAACTAGTACCTGGGATCGCTACAGCTGGTACTCTTCTCTGCTAAGGGATTCCTCCATTTCAAGCACAGTGAAACCACATCAGTTTAGGAGAGAGCAGGTAGGCCATTAGGAATTTTGCGTGGATTGTGGTTTACTTAGGCCCTGGTCTGAGCTTGATATATTAAGTCCTGGGCTAATTCCCAAAGCGATCTGCAGGAGACTGGAGGAGGGATGCCTGCTTCTACAAGGCCACTGATTTGCAAAATGCCAGGGCTAAAACAATCGTGGAGCTCTAGTGAAAGGTCGAGATAGGAATCTGGGGGGAGGTTGTGTGAAGTTTTTTTGGTTCTCTGCAGGACTGATCTTAAGCTTTGACAAGATGTGTAAGAGACCAGACTCAAAGTTGTATTGTGTTCTGTTTAAAATCTTGCTTTTTTCCTCCTTTCCTCTCCTTTGCTTTTGACCTTCTTTCAGAGGCTGTTTTGTCTGGAGCTAGGAATCTTTTTTGTATAGCTTCCAAAAGCAGGTAGGGATGTTCATTTGTAAAGAACTAAAAGCAAATTCTCATCTGGTTTCAGTGGTGTCTTCCTCATGAGGTCAGCAGTATGTGGCCTGCTACAAGTCCCAGGTTTAGCCCTTCTCTTTACTCTGCCACTTGTAGAAGTGTTGAGATTAAGTATTGAGATTTTAAAATGTATCACTTTTACTCTTGTTAAAATTTAAGATGCTCAGAATTGCACAGAAATTCCAGAGCATGTGACAGAAAGGTAGTTATCCCTCCTTCCCCTCTCCTCATCCCAGAGAAATCATCAGCTGTTGAGCATGTTCTGTCAAGTCCTAGGAAATTCCTAGGTCTCTTCCTATAACTAGCAGAGCTGAACTGTCTCATAAAAATATAGTGGAGAAACTAATGAATGTTTTTTTGTTGCTGCTGAATCTGATTTTTTTGGTTCAGCATAACATTTTTGAAATGTCCTGAGGAACTCGAATGGAAGGTGCTAAGAGCAAGAGAGGTTTATGGCTTCAGAAACTGCTAGTTAAAAAAAAAAAGCAATAAATTTAGCGACACATTTCAAGTTACAGTCTAATCGTTTACCGGTCTGCCAGGGTAAGAAACACTTCAGCTGAACCAGCACAGATGATGTTCAAACCCATAAATTTAGCTACAGGGCAATTCAGAAGCAATAGCCAGAAGAGAGATGTGCTGTCAGATGAGACCAGATGTCCCTGAACTTCTGAGGATCTCAAGTGCATGGCAGGGACTTCAGTCCCTGAGTAGCCATGGAAGGAGGGAGTGAGGGACTGCTATATCCACACAGCTTTCATACAGCAGTTGAGAAGTCCCTTCATGAAACTAGCTTCCTTGCCCAGGCCAACTGGAGTAAATTTGATGAAGTCAGTTGGTCTTGGTGAAATTAAGTTGGCGTTCTAGGGCCATCACTGACTCACCAGTACTCTGAGCTGGGCCTGGTAACACGCTTGCCGGGGCAGAAGGGCTGGTGCAAGGTCTGAAGGTAAGGGCTTACGTGGGGATGAGACACAACAGTCCTGCAGAGGAGACAGCCTGGGTCTCGCTCTCCTCTCCTGGGTAATCACTGAACATGCTGTGATAGGCTTTAATCCTGAAGACTGACCTGTTTTCTCAGTTAATTACATGTCCCAGAGCTCTAGCGTGGTGATGCTGTGGAGCCGCAGAGACACTTGCTGAAAAGTGTATGGATGCAGTGGTCTCTGTGCTGTGGCTGGTCTGGCCTGCAGCAGCAGCTCTGAGGGTTGTAGTGAGCTCCTGGCTCATCTCTCAGACTGTCATTTTGAGCCAGTGGCTGGCTGAAGTTGCATGCTGATCCAGAAAACATTCTTGTTTCTACTGGGCATTGTCTGGGGTCTCCCCAGCAGCAGCAGCTGTGCTGGGAGCCAGAACGGTCAGCACTGCAGGGAGAGGGAGAACTGTCAGTTGCCCCATAGAGCCTCCCAGGAAGGGAGCTTTTCTTGGAGATGTTGCCAGTAGAAAACAACATGCTTCTAAATCTGCTAGCCACACTGAAGTGATTGGAAGAGAAGAAACTATTTCTCTGCTGCTTGGAACAAATGAGCAATGGAAATACTCTGACTCAAACTGTAAGCCAGTCAACTGGGAATGTGTTATCTTCAAATTACTAATAGACTGCTGGTTCAGAACTCTCCTAAACAAAGTGCTGGGGGTAGACAAGTCAAAGTGTATTGACCAGCTTGCAGAGTGGCAGACACGCAAGAATAATTGCATAAAGCCGTCCTGGAGCTGTGATCTGGAAAAGAAAAAAGCTGTGTGAAGAACAGGAGCAACCAACTTCTCTTTCATCTGCCTCCATCCTGGGATTTTGTAACCACTGCCACCTCTGTGATGCATGAATGAAGGCTGCTGCTTCTTCCTTTCCTCGTTTTGCCTTCACCTGCAGCAACCAGCCTCAGACCTGGGGTGGAGGGCGGTGTGGGACCCCCTGCCCAAGAGGTGGATGTGAATTGCAGGGTCTGCAAGCAGTCAGGCTGGTGCTGGGTAGCTGCTCTGCCAGGTGCTGCTGCCTTGCTGCTGTGCTGCTGCATTTTTGTATGGAGCTTTGGCAGCCTGCAGAGGGCTAGCTGCCACCCTCCAGGTCTGGGGGGATCTCACTCCTCTGGGCAGAAATTGAGCACGATCCTGCTACTGTTGCAGCCAGTGCTCATGCAAGCTGTCACTACTGTTCTGGCAGTCACCACTATGCAGGCACTTAAGCGTGTTGTTACCCACTGCTTTTCATGCCACTTTGCAATTGCAAATGAGAAGCTGACACAATGTGAGCAGCTGATTATTCCAGGCCTTCAACCAGATGACCACACTCTAGTTTTTGCATGCTAACGGCAGGGCCTCGTTAGGCAGTGTCTCTCAAAGCCCTTTTCTCTCTTTCTGCAGAGGCTGGTTTTGCTGTTACAGCCATCTCCCGCACCCCTGGCGTGACCTACAATGAGTCCTTTGACCTCCAGTGCATCATCAAGCCCCACTACCCATCGTGGGTTCCGGTATCGGTGACATGGCGTTTCCAGCCAGCAGGCAGCACAGAGTTTCATGACCTGGTCACCTTCACACGTGATGGTGGAGTCCAGTGGGGCGACAGGTACTTGGGTTTCCGGACGCGCACTGCCATCGAGAAGGCTGAATCCAGCAACAATGTGCGCCTGAGCATAAGCAGGGCGAGTGACACGGAGGCTGGCAAGTACCAGTGTGTGGCTGAGCTCTGGAGAAAGAACTACAACAGCAGCTGGACAAGGCTGGCAGACAGGATCTCCAACTTGCTGGAAATCAGGGTCCTGCGGCCAGGTGAGTGCAGACAGTGCATAAGAGGGTCGGAAGGGGGTGTCACGGGGACAGGGTACGTACCAGTGTTGTGGTGGTCTCATGAGTTAGGACTGCTCTTATGGCATCAGCAAGTTTGCAGATGACACAGA
>NW_008679573.1:22960-25938 GCF_000695815.1 Acanthisitta chloris | reverse complement strand
CTCAATAAGTGACAGATCTCCATATCTGGGTCATTCAGTTTTGTCTCCAGTTATTTTTGAATTTCCTCTGCTGTCAGCTGTTTCATAATAGCTAATCATTTTGTCAAGTCTATATTTGCCTCTTTAAAGGATGCAAGTGGTGAAAATTATGATTATGAAGAGATGGTCTTTGAAGGCAAAATAGTCAGACAATATCAATCAAAAAATGGAATCTGATTCTTGTGTAGGAAAAAGGCAGAACAGCAGGTCAATCATTCAAGATGTGAGTGTATTTCCTGGAGTGGAATGCAAGGATAAGAGTTCTGTGAACTCCACTGCTATGATTTTGATAAATGAAGAAAATAAATACCCAGAAGTAGCAGCAGTATCCCCCATTAGTGTGTACCAGCTGGTTGATAGCTCTGAGTTCATCCAAAACATCTCATAAAACGAGGACTGTTTGCTATGCAGAACATGGTCTGAGAATTCATCAGTGTTAATCCAGTCACAGAACATGTTGCACATACTGAGCTTAACTCACACGAAGAACCAGCAGACCATGATGTCTGAGAGTCTCTGGCTGATGAAGTACCAATAGCCAGGTATGGACTAGGAAGAGATGTTTGCATTTGAGTGTCATGATCAGCTGACAAATGCAAGACACCTGGTTTTAGATATGTATTTTCATGGGGGAATGAGAAATTATTGAAGGACTTTGTAATCTCTACTGCTCTTCTGATGCTGGAAAGACAATTCTTCAGGACCCTTTCAAGGCCATCTAGAGAGAACTGGAGCTGCACTTGTAGAATCAGTTTAGACTGTAATTCATGAGAGAGTAATGACTCACTATTTAATTGTTTCAGCCCTTGGTGTGCTACTAATTACTGAGCTCATGCCTGTGGCAAACAAAACAACAGTCTGGTGCTGCTCTAATGATGAGACTTACGTAGGGAAAACAAGGAGTGTCATTAAAGAAATAATGATAAACTAGATTGTATCAAAGTTATGCTGGGGAAGAGGTACTGACCGTAAACCTATGGAAGTATCAAGCCACATATTGTACAGGTGTGATACTAGAATTTGTTTTTTACTGAGACCTGAGCAGCAGAACTAAGAAAGCATGAAGAGAGAACACCTTTTGAGGTCACTATCCTGAACATTGCTGAAGAATCTCCACTGGCAACTAATCCTCCTAACCCATAGTTCAATTTAGCCAAATAAGTGGCGCGTAAACCTATGGAAGTATCAAGCCACATATTGTACAGGTGTGATACTAGAATTTGTTTTTTACTGAGACCTGAGCAGCAGAACTAAGAAAGCATGAAGAGAGAACACCTTTTGAGGTCACTATCCTGAACATTGCTGAAGAATCTCCACTGGCAACTAATCCTCCTAACCCATAGTTCAATTTAGCCAAATAAGTGGCGAGAACCACATATCCTGAACATTGCTGAAGAATCTCCATTGGCAACTAATCCTCCTAACCCACAGTTCAATTTAGCCAAATAAGTGGGCAGAAGTATCCCACAGCTGAAAATCTATGCCTTTTTCAGACCTTTAAGGATATAAATATAGGAAAAAACCCCACAACCAAAACCAAACAAAGCAAAAAAAACCCTCCTGTATAAGAGAAAAGAAAAACTAATAATAACTTTGGCCCTGGACTGAGTAGGCATCAAATTACATGGGCAGCAATGCCAAAGTATTACATAGAAGATAAACACAGTACTGCAAATCACAAAAGAGTGTACAAGTCATTTTAGGGACCTGAAGAGTTGAGTAAATGTGAAATTCACATTATTCATTTTCTATATGAGGGCCAGCATCAGAACAGCTGGCACTATTCAGAACAGGAGTAATAAAATCCCTAAGCAAAATGCTACTGTGGATCAGTAAAAAATGAATGGTTTACAAATGGTATTCATTGACATCAGCAGCAAATTAGTTGATATGATATTTTGGAAAATATACAGATTTATCTGCATTTACTAACTGCATTTCACTCAATGTCATTATTTACATCAAGAAGGAATATTACCTATCAAGAATGCAACAGAATTCTAAGCATATTCTCAAAAGACTCTTCTGTGCCAAAATCACATTCACTAAAACTCAAATTAAAAAAAAACAAACCAGCAAACCAACAGGACTCTTGGCTAATTTGTTTTATAAAAGTAACCACCTAGAAAGAGCATACAAGCAAAAAAATCCTGAGAATAACTGCAAAGAGGATGTCTTAAACACATGCTATCTGTATAATATTATCTTCAGTGTGATGAACAGGCCAGAATGAAGGTACAATCTTCATAATAAAATGTTGCTCTTCACTGCAAATATTTTTAAAAAAACAGGCTAGGCAATTTTTTTTTATCTTCCCAAAAACATCACCACAAACAATCAGAATGGCAGAGAAGTTGAGAGGCTTGTTCCAGATATTTTTACTGAAAAAACATCTAGTTGCACAGAAAAAGAAACACTCAGAAAACATGTGAAGTAGGAAAAGAGAACCAAAGTCCCCATGGAGTAAGACAAATTATCTTTCTGCTGCTGACTAGCCAAGGAAGAAGGGAAGATTGGCATTAGGGTCAGAGACTACTGAACACAATATGAGGCATATGAAATTCTACACTCTAGTGAAGCAAACCAAAAAGCAAGCTAAGAGAAAAGTGGAATTTTCCCTACTGGATGTGTAAGGTGCTGGGAAAAATTCTTTTGAGAGAAAAGAGTAATTTTACAGTTGCACATAAATGCAATTAAGAAAGAATGATATATTAAAATAGAAAAAAATAGAAGGCAGTACAGGAAGTTAAAAGAAAATCATTCTCAAGAAGAAAATTAATGCATTTCCAATATTCTCACATTTTAAAAGCATTAACAAGGAAATAACTTTGATATATGTTCAGAATCTCTTCCTACTTACCTTGGGACACCTCTGCTCTATGGAAATCAGGAGAAACATGTTTAGAGCAAAGTTCCATGGACAGAGCCAAGGTTGATGG
>NW_008679573.1:0-22944 GCF_000695815.1 Acanthisitta chloris | reverse complement strand
AAACACTTCAGCCACTTCAGTGACAGTTATCTTGCTTTGGGGCATAGTAGGTAAACAGGTGATATTGTTTATTCCATCAACACAAAGAAACCCAGTGGAGCAGGACTGTATAAGACAATCATTGTAATTATGCTCACAGCTTCGTCCCTGAAAGACAGTTTAAAAAAAAGTCATTTTTGAAGGCAATTTGCATTTAATAGTCATGTTAGTTCAAATTATTGCTTCCTTTTGATCCTAAAATGCTGTTTGCTTCTATTAAGCTGTTTACACTTTTGAAAGGAAATCTCATCATGGGGAAAATATTCCTTAATTAATTCAATAGTATGGCTGTGTGTTTTAAATTTTAACAAAGGGATATTTTGACTCTGATTTAGTATTACAAATTATCAATAAAAATAATCTCCCCACAGGTTTGTAAGGGTCAAGTATCAAAGTATTGTCACAAATAATAAAAAGTGGTTAAAATAATGAGCTTTGTACCGTGGACTTTGCTGTACAGTAGACGTTGTCTAAAATATGTGGTTTGCTGTGATTTGCAAGCTAAAGCTCTTTCTTTTTGTACATTGCTGAATGCTGAATGTACATTGCTGAATGTTGTTGCCAAATCCACACACAGCACCTTGTTAATACATTACATTCACAGGTAACACTTAGAAAATAAAATAAAATGTAGTGACAGTCTCAACTCAAACTGGGCATTCACTTTCTACTTTATCAATTCATGGGAAGCCTGAAATATTCTTCCTAGCAATAAAGAAAAAATGTTCATATTCAGTGGTCTGTAAAAAAGGAAAGAAATAATGTATTTCTTTTACAGCAATAATTATGTGAATTAAAGGCATTCTTGAAGTGTGAAATAAATAGATGCTGAAGTCAGGCCTGGGTTCATTTTATTTTCACTGCTGTTGCAATGAACTAATGGGCTGTGTGAAGACATGCAGCTAACAACTATCCTAGAAGGATCACATCTGGTTAGCTATTTAAAATACACTGTCACCCCTGAAAGACCTGCAGCTCTGACAACACATCATGATGTAGTTTACAACTGAATCTTCTCCTGCAAATGGGGTACAGGTAAAAAAATCCAAGAATTCTCTAGAGCTCAAGGAACATGTGTTCATTACACACTTTTCTTCAGACAAGATACTTAAATAGCCTTTTTGTCTGCATGAATGACTATTTACACAGAACCTGAGGCAACTTACATTTTCTGAGAGCTCTGTCAACTCTGAAATTAATTTGTGATATTCAGATACAACAGGAGGGGCAAGAAAGAGAGAGACAGAAATGTAGACATAAAACCTGAAACTACTTTTTATTGCAAGTAGTTTAAATCACTCGGTGTTTAAAATGGAAGAGGTTAAATTGAGGTTTGGGGGGTTTAAATAATTATTCAGATATATCCATGCTTGTTTCAATCAATTTCTTCACTTGTTCTGGCAAGCAGATGAACTATCTGGTACATTCCTGGCATCTTGTAAAATCACTCACTGTACTGGTATTCCAAAGCACAAACCAACAACAGGCCAATTTATGTCAGTGTCCATCCATTTCCTCCTCAACTTCCTCCTCTCTTCTGATTCCACACGTAGAGCAAATGATCAGTTTGAGCAAGATCATAATCTTTTTCTTCCTATAAAACTTATGTTTCATCCTGACTTTCCCTGTGACAGATTAGTACATTTTTATTACTACTACATTTAATGGTGAGGAGCATTTCGTTAGGATTTTATGACTCACAGAAACAAAGCAGATGTGGATAACCTCCACTGTGCATGAAGGGTACATTAAATAGTCATAGATAAATTTGATAGCATTGAAAGTGTCTGTAAATGCTTTAACCATTTCCACACAGAATGGTTTAGCTTGAGCAGATTTGTATTTAAAAGTAGGTATACATCTAGAGATGTTTCAATTTGAAAAGTAAACATTTATTTCATATACCACAGGCTGTGCTTTTCTTCTCAAAATTTATGAGAAAATTCACCATCCATACTTTATGATCCATATTTCTGATAGCAGCACAGAAGTAGACAACAGAAGATTTGCCTAACACACTGTAGCCAGAGTTCCTTGAATAGTTATTTCTCTGGGAGTTCCACTGTTTCCACTCATGATTAGGAACCAGAATCCATCAGAGGCCCAACAAATATGCCTCTAGAGATCTTTAGACCATAACTTCATTCACACTGAAGACAGTTATGTGAATGTTTTTCTGGGTGGTTCCTCCACCATGTTTTCTTTCTTTACTATGGACTTCCCAAAGCATAGTGGAATTTGAGGGACTGAAGGTGGAACAGTGAATAATAGAGTAAAAGTGAAGATGATATATCTTCCATTAGTTCTCTCAAAGGTTTGTTACTTTTCCTTCTGTAAAGGATTGTTCTGCAAGATACTGCACAGTTAATGCTCAAGCTATGTACTAACTGAAAAGTTGCCCCCGTGGGTCAAATAAGTATCTGACTCCATCATCAGTGAGCTACTAATGAATACTTGGGGAAGCAAACAAGCAGTGTCTGCATCTGATAACTCACCACAAATACTATTCCAACTTCTGGAAATTAGTAAATCAAAGATTCCCTAAACCAGGCTAAGATTCAGAACAGTAATTTGAATAACAATGAGCCTATCCTCCTTCTAACCCATTTATGGCCTCTACAGCATCATGTAACATTGATAAAATAAGTTTTGTCACTGATGGATAAAACAATTTTTCTAAACAGATTTTAAGCTTCCACTCTGATGGTTTTCTTTGGCATTCAGAAGATCTCTATTTTTGTGAGACGAAAGTACTAAAAAAATAGTGAAACTGATATTCTCCATTACAGCTGTTCATGGAGGATAATTATGAATGTTTAAGGAAAAAATGTGATTACTTTAACGTGAGGATCTGACACCAGAGGAATTCCAGTAAAGTCTATTTTATTTAGAGAAAATCTCTACCTCCACAAAATCCTTTCTGTGTCCACTCTGTGGGGATAGTTTACATAAAGAACCTAGTCAACCCAGAATTATGATTCTGCATGGTAAGCAAATAGGGAACATTCCATAGGAACAATGGAACTGGTAGTCTCTAAATCTAAAGTCCAGGGGTATTCTCCTTTTTTCTTATTTAAATTAATACCAGAAGTGAGCCTCAGTTAAAAGAAAAAAAAAGAAAAAATAAAAACCAAAACCAGGGATGCCTTCCCACTTTTGGATTCAGATATATTTAGTCCTCTGAGACTTGACATTAATGAGGTTACACTGAATCCTTTCTCCATATTTTGGATTGTGACAAATACAAATGCAGACTTAGGCAACTCATAACCTCTTATTCTGGAAGTGGTGTAAACACCCTATAAATGTAACCTATAAAGGCTTCCATTATTTGTGGCCATGTTTCACCCACACAAAGAAGACAGACCTTTCATCCTTTGTGAAAAAGACCTTAGAAATGTGCTGTGATAAAAGCATTAACACAAAAGTCTTCTGGTATTTTAGAGTTGAACATATTATTGACAAGGTCCTGGTCAGCCTCATCATTTTCTGCAATCCATCTCTGGAAACTCTTCCTTCACCAGTTTAGCTTGGGGTCAGCTCTGCTTTGGTGCAGCTGCATAACTTTGGCTCAGCCTGCAGTGAACACAGCTAAACTGTGAGAAAGATGTGTGAGGTGTCTTATCAAGGGCTTTCCTATCTGAGCTCAGAAGCTGCGTTAAGCTCAGGCTCTTGCCCTTGGTCCTTCCCTGAGCTTACAGTAAAACTAAAGCCAGCCACACTAAGCCCAGTATTTTGTGGAACCTGGTCTTGACTTGCTGCCATGACTTCCTGGCTTAACCTTAGTCCTGTTTTGTGATCATGGACCTGCCAGGCAGTGCTTGGACTTCTGGAATTTCCTTTTGGTGCTGGTCTTGTTGTGCTATCCTTGTTCAGCTACTGGGAGACTCCATCCCTTGTTTACAAGGTCGCTGCCCCTGCCTACCTTGCCTCTATCCCTGGTTCCTGTTCTGCCTTCCCCTGTGGAGCAGCTCACCTGACCCTTGTGCTCCTTGAGATGTGCCAGTATCTACTGGGGATCTCATTGAGACAATGAGATTAATATGGTGCCCAAGAAGAAATGAAGACAGAACTTTTTTTCACTTTCTAAAAAACCATTTTTTCCCCATTTTTTTTATTTTATTGCTTCGTTCATTTTCCCCTCATTGGCAGTAAATAAGAGACTTCTACTGTAGAAAGAAGCCCTGAAACTGGCTAACATATGAAAAGTTATTAATTTCTTTCTTGACTTGGTTGCAGAGACACTCTGAAAGTAAATCTGAATCTTGCTTGCAATAATCTGTTCCCTCTGTTTTACAGATGTAAATACACAACATAAATGGTGTATAAATAACAAAATAAGCATCACTGCCATAATTTATAAAGAAAAGGTATTCACATAACAATTTGAAGCATGGAGTTGTAGAGATAAGAATTCCTGAAGTAAGGAAAAAAATGTGTACTCCTTTCTCTCCTTGTTACTAAACCCAAACTACTAAATGATATTATTAAATTAGACCTGAAGTGTGATAAGGTAAAGCACAAGCTGAAATTGTAGGAACCAACTCGATGTCTTTAGCTACAGAAAGAATTACCATAAAAAAAAGTGGTGCCAGTATGGAATTTTCAACCTTAGATGAATATAGCACTAGCATTTAATCACCCTCAAATTATTCTTTTGGTATGTTAAACAGAGAGAACAAAACATAGAACCAAACCATCCGGGTCAAGGACTCAAAAGAATTGTGGGATTTCATTTCAGGGAACAAGTTTCCAAAACATATGTGTGTATGCAATCGTTTCATTGTGAGTTATCTTAGTATGTAAAAATGTGACTTGGTATGTGATAAAAAAATACTAATTAGTATGTATACAAATAAAAATAAATGTTCTAAAACATTAACATACTCTGATGACTAACAAAGCCATTACACTTAACTTTTTTCCACTTTTTTGTGGATATTAGGTAACTACTTTGGAATATTAGAGCTACTGTAGTAAAAAAAATAAACAAAGAATAGTTACTAAAATCCTCAGAAGGGCTTGGTTTGATCTGAGCAAGGTTAAAAAGAGAAGATATTACATACATTATTTTCTGTGTAGCAATGAATAGTCAGGTTAAGGGAAGGATAAGAAAGAATTTCAGCATCTCACCACAAATCCTGGCTTGCAAAAACAGGAATAACCAAAGCTGGGCTCCTTCTGAACACAGATCCCATGTATGCAGGGGTTGGATATGCACTCATCAACATCCAGTTCACAATGGAGGCCTTCCCACCCTGTCAGAAAAAAAGAAAAGCAAACCTCAAACCAAGACTTATAAAAAAATCTACATCCATTTATTGAGTGTCAATGGGAAACGGCTATGGATAGCTATAATCAATCCTCACATATATCTAAATATATATTATGGGATGATTGCAAACTTTTTTGGGCTGTGGTTTCTCAAAGGTTGAAAAAAAATAGAGGAGAAAAGTTGAAAATAGAAAGTCTGAGAGATATTATTGTACCAGATCAATGAGGAAGAATATTTCTAAGCAAATACAGTTTCGTGTTTGAACACCACCAGAATATCATCTTCTCATAGTTCAGTAATCACATTACTGGCATTTATTAACATGCCTTTCTTATGAAAATCTCCTTTACAACTAAGTACACCCATAAACTAGAGGCCAAATACTCATCTGGCAGGTGTGTTTTAGGTCATGTAGTTTGAGCCTGTCTTGAACTTGCTTCTTGGAGGCTAAGCTGAACTGGAAGCAGGCTGTCTACTTGGTAAATACAAGCACAGAATTCTGTGAAATCTGGCTAGCTATTGAAGAACACCAGACTTTTTTGCCATGATACTCCCATCACCCATTACAGATTTGATTTCCCAATTAAAGTTTCCTATTTCTAAATGAACAAGCAAAGAAAACTCAACAGCCTCATAAACTCCCAGCAATCCTCAGTCGATGCAAATCTAGTTGCCTCTCTTCAGCATTTGCCTCAGAGCATGCACCAAATGGATCCACCTGTCCCATTCCAGTTCTGTTTCAGCTGCCCTGGTAGAAGAGCAGCCTGCCCAGCTGAAGATCTCATCCATGAGGCTGCTATTAGTTCCAGTGGCTGCTGTTGTGGCTTTCGAGCTGTCTGAGATGCTGTTAGAATACAGTTTACATCTCTCCATGCTGTTTCTGCACCTGAACAGCCTGAAGCTGCAGTCACAGATCCTGAACATGCATCTATTATTCTAAGGGTATGGGCTCTGCTACTGGGACAATAGCTGAAAAAATTCATGACCCATTACAGAATGCATTTGTCAGAGCTAAATCAATTCCCCTTCTTGGTATCACATGCTGTCACCACATGCTCCACTTTGTTCTCTGGAGGTTTTTGGAAAGCTGCAATCATCTGCCTTGTTCCTATTGCTGCCTTGCTACTATCCCTTTTCTGTGTCATTAGATTACAACAGGGAATCTGTTGCTGGATATATCACACTATCTGCCTTGTGCAAAGTTCTTTCCCATAGTTGCTTTTACAGATCAAAAAAATCTTCAATCCCAGCCCCATTGGAAGAGAAATCCAAGACCTATCATACGTGAAGAGTGGGGGAAAAAAACAGATTTTTTTTTCCTAAGTATTTCTACTTTCTGCCTCTGGAAGATGCTATTTTTTTTCTTTTTCTTCTAATCCCTTTCTTCAGTTGTGCAACTTTCCAAAAAAACTGTTCCTCACAAAGGTTCCTCTGCCTCTCCAAATTCACTCATTTTCTCAGTGTAACCTTCTCATCTCTTCAGCTGTTTCAGCAACTCAATTAACATTTGAAAATATCATATTAATTAAAAAACGAGATATGTAAAAATGATATATATACTTAATGCATGTGGTTCCTTCTCTGTGTCTTTTCTTGGTGGAGAAAAAACATAGAGGTCTTTCACCTCTACTAATGAATGCTATTATTAAAAGGAATATGAAAGAAAGGCAGCTCATGCTTAGGCTGGAAGGTATTTCAAATATGTTAGGTGCAGGAATGAGTTCCAAGGCCCCTGAGAAGTTTCTTCTATTCTTAGGCTGGAAGGTATTTCAAATATGATAGGTGCAGGAATGAGTGCCAAGGCCCCTGAGAAGTTTCTTCTACTTATCCCAAGCATTTCCATGTAAAGTTGCATAGAGACAGCACTTGGATGGCAAGCAATTTTTAAATGCTTGTATTCAAATATATTTAAAGTATTACTAGCTTTAAAAACACAGAGGAGAAGAATATTTGAAGTATTACTAGCTTTAAAAACACAGAGAAGAAAATTCAAACTTAGCAATGTATTCTGAGACACTGTAATGGCTAAAAAGATTTCTTTTATGTTTTTAAGTCAGCTGTATTGGTGATGGGGTACATGGCCACATGCAGCACTAGGTGTAGTGTAGCACATACAGATTTTTCCATGTGGAATTCCCATTGTGTAACTATGCTGAGAGGGAAAAAGACACATAGTACTGAAGATAAGTCGTGACAGACTTTTAAGTTCAGATGGGATCTTTACTATCATGAATTCTGACCTTCTGATGAAAAAGTCCAGAAATTTTTCACTCATGGATTCATATGTCAGGGCTGTAGCATTTTCCTTGATTATTGACTACCTCGATGGCATGAAAAAAAGTTGCTCTAAAAATATTAAGCATGAGCAAGCTACTCCTCAACCTAATTAGGCTCTAAGTAAGCCAAAGATACTAATATTTAAGTCTTATGTATTAGAATCCCTAGTACTGATCAAACAAATGAAGAAACTGTCCATATTGACTCTCATTACACACATACACACATATGTAATCTTGCTTCAGTATCTTCCATACATATTTTAAAGTAATCTCTTACATACAGATTTTTAAACCAGGGACACTCAGAATGGAAAAAAAAAGTAAAATATATTAATGTTCAGATCATTATGTGCTTTCTTTTAAGTGCAGAATGAGAATGGATATAAATCTATGTAGATATGATTTTAATAGACTGCTAGAATGACTGCACGAAAGTGTAATATCTATATGGTCACTTTACTTCAGGAGAGTTTAGCAAGATCTTTTTGCTTCTAAATCAAAATCAACAAGGTGAACATACTTTTGTACAAAGAAAATAAGGAGATCAGATGTATGAAGGCAACATGAGTTATTAGACTGTGCATCTCTCGGAATATATCTAAATAATAAAATAATCACTAAGAAATCTCATGTCAGTGCTATCAAAGAAATTTTTTAGCAGTGCTGGTCAGTACAATAGTAAACAATAGACTTAAACTGAAAAATTAGAGTTTCAGGAAGGAGGTACCTGTGTAATTCTTAATTTAAGAGTACCATATGGAGCAACTTAAACTGAAAAATTAGAGTTTCAGGAGGGAGGTACCTGTATAATTCTTAGTTTAAGAGTACCATATGGAGCAGAATGCTACTTGTGCATATGGAGCAGAACATATGGAGCAGAAATTCTACTTACATTGACAAGAGGCCTTTTGCTAATAGACATGACAGGAGACTGAGTAGTCCTGAACAGATTAAATCTGTGATTGCGTGACAATACAGGCTGATTGTAACCTTTGCTGTTGTATAAATATTAAATCTCTTGTACTTTCCTATGCCACTTGACCTGTTTTAGTTGATCTATGCAAAGTAAACAGCTTCCAATTTTTAAGAAAGTGCCTTTTTCCATTCTATTTATAACTGTTTCAAAAAATTTCTTTTAATCCCAGACATAAGCATGGGTATGACTTCAAACAATCACAACAACAAAAGTTGTTTACTCTAAGGGTGTTGAGACACTGTTCCAGGTTGCCCAGGGAGGCTGTGGCTGCCCCAACCCTGGCAGTGTTCACAGCCAGGTTGGATGAGCCTTGACCTAGTGAGGAGGTGTCTCTGCCCAGGGCAGGGGGTTGGGACTAGATGATCTGCCAGGTCCATTCCAACCCTTAAATTCTGTAATTCTATGATTCCATGAACAGCAATAAATAAAAATCAATGTTAGTTAAAATGTTCAGAATTTCTTTTCAGTCAATCTTATTCTGTAGGGAGTTTAATTATCTAGCTGCTGTGTGACAGTGACTGCTCGGTCAATAAGTGAGATTAGTATGCAATAAACCTAGCTCTAGGTAATTCTTCAGACTCAGTGATCTGGGTTTAGTTTGAAGTATTTCTGACATGCTTTTAGGTACTTAATTCTCTTTAGAATTCATTTGAAAAGCTTGTAAAATAGATAGTTATTTTTTTTGTATCTTACAGGTTATATACAAAAAAGAGCTAGATATGATTTACCAGTTTTCTCAGTAGTAGCACTGATAATTCCAAACTGTCACTGTTTAAGATTAGTGTGTCATATGTCAGTTACCTTGTTGACATTTACAAGTGTATCCATTGATATGATCTTCACAGGTTGAGCCATGTAGACAAGGTGATGAATTACACTCATTAACATCTATTTCACAAAACTGTCCTGAAAATCCAGCAAGACACCTGAAACAAAAAACATTCCAAAGTGTTATATTATGCATAAACATTATATAAAACATGCTCTGTATGGAAACCATGTGTCTAAAATATGTGCATTACCAAGAAACAATCTCATGTATTTCTTTCTGTTTCAAGGAGTATTTTACTGGAACTCTTCCACTTTTCATATTGTAATCCATGATAATCTTCCAGGGGATTTATGATAGCAAAACCCATCCACAAATTTCACATCTGGATCATAGTCAAACATAACAGTCTCAATTATAGTTTACTGGTTTTAGCAAGGTGAATAACAAGCCTTTCTTAATGTACTCTTGGGAGACTGTCTACTAAAATAGTTTAGCTAAGTAATTGCAGCCTATGTTTGGAAAACTGCTTGTTGACAAATATTGCACTATCAAATGTAAACCACAGCATCAAAGCTAACCTTCAGGGACCATGCTTTCATTACCATCCTGGTTATCAAATTGTAGTCATACTCATATTTTTGTGGCTGTAAATTCAAAATGATAATTGATATCCAAAAAGTTCCATATAATTCCAACCTATAACTATGCAAGATTCACAAGACCTTTAATGAAGTTCAGAAATCTTACTGAGACACATCCTTGCATATATACACATAGCTTTACAGATATGCTCATGTATGCTCTGAAAAACAGGCTCCAATAATGGTGTTTACAACATTTACTCTTTTGAGGTGTATTGTACCATGGATATATTTCACATGAGACAATGCATTCAAAAACTCCTATTAGTAACTGGGTGGTGCATGTTTGTATGTTGTATTGGCTCTAATGAAAAGCATAAAAGTTTATGCCCCACTTAGAGAAAGATGAGTGCATTGACAAATTACCTGTGAGTAAATCTGAGGAGTTGTGTCAACTACTCCTCAAGCTGCTCCATTGTGTGACTACAAAACATATCATTAGAATGAGGTACCTGCTGTGTCTACCTTACCTAACCCTGAAGCAAAATAGGAGGATGGGCCATAAAACAGGTATGTCTAACACCTCCTGAAGGATCATTACACTATGTATCAATAATTACATTTTTGTTCATTTTTACTGTGACTATTAGAGCGTATTTGTTTCATTTTATATAGAAGACACACTGGGTAATGAGAATTTGGAATCTACCAAGACAATGACAGCAGAACAGATTTGTCAAAGTCTGCATCAACTACAGCAACAGGATGCAGCTTGGAAAATGCACAAACTGAAGCACACACTATTTTCCAACTATCTAATCATAATGTGTGACAGAAAAAATGTGAATAATATGTCCTAATGACTGAGCCATAAGCCCACATGGGGTTTTGCCACAAAACATCAAAAATAATTTACTGAGAAAATACAGTTTGGCCCTTTGATCCTACTAGTAAACATCAAAGCCTAGGAAATTAGAACCTAAAATCACCCCCCCAAACGTGATAAACCTAGGGTTCTCTTATGCTCATGAAAAAAGAGGTGCAGAGGGTGATTCTGCTCACAAAGCTTAAATACTTTTCTTCAAATACCTTTGTCTTCACATTGTTTACATAGCATATTGTAAAAAAAAAAAAAAAAAAAAGACAAAACCAACCAAAAACATTCAACCAACCAAAAAAAAAAAATTGAAGGGAGTGACTTCTCCCAGATATGGGAAGGATGGAGAGAGTATTCTACTAGGAAAAAAAGGCAACCAGACCTAGGGAATACCATGGCAATTTAAATTCAATTTAAATTTAACTTTATACCTTGGTGTGACTGTTAACATTTCACTAAAAGTAAAATTCATTTACAACGTAAACTGAAAGAAATATATAATTACGTAAAATATCTGGACAGAATAACTACAGCTATGTGTATCTAAGGTGTGTGGGTTTGTTTTCTTAGCTTGTAAAACTCAAACATTAAAGAAAAGCATAAAGGTCTTTTTAAGAAGTCTATTGGCAGCTTCAAGTGGACACATTTTGATATATGGGGTGTATATGTGCTGAAGAGTAGAAACCAGTAAAGACAAGAGTGGTTTACAGAGCTCCTGTGGTCATAACTACTTGGAACAAGAATTATTAGTGGAGCAGGTTGTTGTAACTTCAATGGAGAGAATCAATACAATGGAACCAGCTAGATATCACAGGATACAGCCTGGATGAGCTTTGTGTGATTTGCTACTCAGCAAGGTTTGAGGTTTCAGAGACTCAAGGCTGTACAGAGCCTTGAGAGTTCAGACATAAACTATACAGCCATAAGCCTAACTCTGCAGACACCGAGGTAGAAAAATATATGTAAATATATGTATAAAACTCTGGCAAAATAATCTATTTTTTACTGAAAACTTTCCAAATATAGAGTGACTGTGGCACCACCAGAAAAAGAAAAGTTATAAAAATCAAACTTTGCCTTCAAACTGAAATTTAGGTGGAAAACATAAACCCATGAAAGAACTTGGGTATCCAGTAAATCAAATCTCACATAGAATCATAGAATCACCTGCGTTGGAAGAGACCTCCAAGATCAAGTCCAACCCTACTGTGGTCACTAGACCATGGCACTAAGTGCCACATCCAGTCTCAGCTTGAAAACCTCCAGGGATGGTGTATCCACCACCTCCCCAGGCAGCCCATTCCAATGCATGACTACTCTTTCCATAAAAAATCTCTTCCTAATATCCAACCTAAAGCTCCCACATCACTATGTACAAGGTACCCTTTTTCCCAAGTCAGACAATAATTCAACTTAGAGAATACTTCCAAATATTACAAGTATTTAACATACTGATGTGTTTATTTTGGTGAAAACTGGAATACCATAGTGTTCAGTTTGCCTCTGTTCAAACAGCATGATTAGATATAAAAAATGCTCCAGGACTGCAAAGACAGACATGCTATTAACTAAAAAATTCTGAGCAATTATGAAATAACTAGCAGTCATCATGTTACTGGTGCTTGCAAGTCATTAAGCAACACCTTAATGTCAACAGCTTTCACAAATTTCCCAAAGTTCCAATAAACTGTATGCTTTAAGAGTTTTAATGAAGTCAACACTTCTTAGGATATGACAAGAACTTCAATAATTTAACTTTTTGTTCACTCCCACCCTCCTTCATATTCCTCTATTTAAAAAGTTGCATTTTTGTTCTGCCTCTCAACATTCTTACTTCCCTTCTGTCATTTCTTTTAGCGCATTAGAAGGGACAGAAAACAATAGAATTTAAATTAAATTGACATTAGAAAATGTAAATAAGCATGGAAAACAATTCTTGTGCTACAAAGAGCAGTAAACCTAGCTGAAATACTTCAGAACATGTTTCTATTTGGTGCTTGAGATATGATCATTCTGCAAATGTAAAACAGTGGCTTTTCCATATCAAGGTATAACCTCTGCAAATCTTGTACATTGATTACCATTTATTAAAAAACAATTTATGTCTTGATAAGTAAATGCGTATCTAGGCTCATCAGAAAATAACTCCTAGAGCTTATCCGATAAAGTAAGATAATACACTGTCAAGGCTGAGCTTTTAAACTTACAAAGGTATCAGCGTAAGATCAATAGTTTAGTACTGAAAGGCAGCAAAAAATTCTGCTCATTTGCTGTAAGAATAATGCATTTACAATTTAATTATGGCCAGTTAGTAGGGATGATGGCAAAGATCTTTCTTCTTTCTCTCATTCTCTATGGCTTTTTTATCTCATATAAGATGCTGACATAATGTGGAACAAATATAGTCTCTTTTCTGTTGTGCCTTTATATCAATCATTATCAGGAGTGATCATCTTAATTTGAGCATATGCCAATGAAATAGCTGAACAAAACACCGAAAAGAGCTATTGAATTCAATGGATTTGAAATAAATGAATGCAATTTTAGTACTTTTACATTGCAGTAAAGAACAGAGATGGAAATAAGAACCTCAGCAATATGCTCAGCTGAGGAAGACTACAGTTAATTCCCTTCTTCAAGAAAGACATGGCCAACTAGTCACCATGAAATCTCCTATGCAACTGTAGGAGCCAGTTCTGTGCGATTTTCAACCTGCATCTGATGTTACTGCAAATTTTAATGAAATGATACCTGCAAACTTTCCTTTTTGCCATCTTTCCTCACTTGCCATTTATCTAGTCTGGACTGGAAGGAGCATCTTCTGCAACGAATGCTAGAGTTTATTAATGTGCTATAGGAAACTACAGGGCATTTGCCTTCACTGTGAGAAACACAGTTTCAACAGCACCTATGTTAATAGCACAATGAAGAACTGAATGAGAGGAGGAGCCATACATGTCTCTGACATCCATGGGTTTAGAATCAGGGGCCAGTTTCATCACCTATGTGGTAAGACCTATCTTACATCTAAATTGAACTCCTGTCATCTAAGAAATCTGTGAGCAAAAATGAACCTGAAGAGCAACTGTAACATCTTAGGCATTGCCAAAATATAATGAATTCCTAAATCAGGAACAAAGTCCACTGATGATTGTGAAGGTGCTTTGTCTTTATGCTTGCCCTTTGGAACACTGGTTCATATGAACACAAAATACCTATATACTGCCTAACAGATTAGTTTGTCTTTATGCTTGCCCTTTGGAACACTGGTTCATATGAACACAGAATACCTATATACTGCCTAACAGATTCGTTTGCTTGTCAACAATTATCTTACTGAATAAGATAATTATAAGTCATGAGAGAGATCAGATGGGACATCTATGAGAGAGTAAGAACACTAACAGAACAAGAGGCTTGGAATGTTTATGGTACAAAAATACAGGCTGAACAAAGATCAAAACACCAGTGGTCTCTGAATACAAGAGTCACTCAAGAAACAGGAAAGGGAAGTAAAGGTAAAAAAGTCAAGCATGTGTTCTGAAATCATATTTCTATGACAAAATAAAACAGCTATGGAGAGAAAGAATAGAAGGGTCAAGCCCTGCCCTTCAAGTGACAAAGTTGCTTTGGCACTGCTCATCTGGAGCCAGGAAGAGCTAGTGCCCTAATGATGCTGCATTAGGACTAGGAATTTTCTTATGACCATTTCATCTGAAAGTCTAAAAAGCATCAATTCTGGGGCAAAGGTTGTTACTGCTTGTGAATACAAATTTTCTCATCCTCTGTGTAAGTCTCCAGTAACTAGAGCTAGTCTACCTCAGGCTTTCTCTTCCTTGCCTGTACCCCTGCACCTCTGGAAGGTGTTAGGGGTGATAATGCAGACCTAATTCCAACCCTATTCTTCTAAGGAAGTCATGCTTCTCACAGTTTAAACTTCTAATTTTACTTCCAGTGAGATATTCAGTTTATGAAGTTCATTAGTTATCACTAGTTGATTCCATAACATGATGATGGCACTCTCACCATACCCCAAAGTCCAGAGATAACAGAAATTGTCACGTTTATGCCTTGCTGACACTGAAGACTTGCTCACAGAGCTAGCTGAAAAAAAAATAATCAAAGGTTTGTACCTTTCACCTATACTTGATGTCACAAGTGGTTGCAGATTCAGTCAAGAAGTGAAGGTTTGGTATTGTATACCAGTAAGAAATCACTGCTGCCTGAGTCCTGAAGGGCAGTGATGTGGTGTCTGCATAGCTGTTTCTCTCATGTAGTCTCAATCCTCTCTCTCACTGCTGTTCTGCAGCTTTTTTCTCCCCATCTTAAATATGTTATCCCAGAGGTGCTACCACTGCCACCGATGGGCTTGGCCATGGCCAGCAGTGGCTCCATCTTGCAACCATATGACAAAGGCTCCATCAAACAGAAAAATCCTTGCTAGACAAACCCACTAGAGTTGGGCAGATTTATTTTGACAGACAAAGCATTCTACCTTCATTAAGATAACTTTCATTATGGGTTGATACAAACTGCTTTTACTTCCTGCCTCACAGGGCTTTGTGGTACTTTGATTCAGTAACAATAATGATGCACTGAAGGCTCGTTTTTTTTTTTTCTTTTTGTTTTTGGCAAAAAGCAGCCAGGATGTTTAAACAGAGTGAGCAAGGCAATAAACAGAATCAGGGAACAGGCAGGAAAGGGTCTGGAGAACAGGTCTGTAATGGACTAACTATAAAAGCAATTTGCAAGCTTGAAGCTGGCCAAGCTACACAGTTCAGGTTAAAAGAAAGGTGACTCATTCAGGATGAGGGCACAGCAGTCTAAGGGCCTGGCCATTAATATAATGAAGTATCGATCTTTAAACCTCAGAAAATTATACAGATACAGAAAGACAGTGGAATTAATTGGGTGTTATCTAAATGTGTTTGACCGACCTGTTTAGGAAGGATGAATCTGGCCCTAAGAAATATTCACAGATATAGTAATTTTAAACCACAATTTGATAATTTACTGCTGTAATATCAATAGTTTCGCAGAACTACGGGGAATTGAGATGTTATTAATATTTTATCAATCAAAGGTCAGAGAAAATGCCACATGACTGATTTAAGTATCCCTGTCTCAGTGTTGTAGACATCCCACTCAAAGTTTGGCTATAAAATGGATCAGAACTGGGCTAACTGTAAGCAATGAGATACATCCTTGCTTTTTATAAAACATTTACACATCTAATGCAGCACATAGGGAACTGATCCCACATTTGCACTCCTGCTCTGCCTTCTAGCAAAGAAAATAATTAAAATAGCAAATGAAGCAAATTACCATTTTTAAAAAAAATTTGATACCTTACATTATTTTTTGTAAGTTGGACATTATGTTTTATCAATCCATAATAAACCCACACTTCTTGTAATGAATTCACAGAACTTAGGCTGAGAAAATGAAGCAATTATTTTTCCATTAGCCCAGAGTTTGTCAGATCAAACCTAAGAATATCAATGTTTCCACATCAAAGTAGCAATCTTTTTTTTTTTTTTTTTTTTAAGGAAAACTAAAAGAGCAGTAGAAGAATCAATTAGTGAATCAGAACACATCTGAGGAAAGATGTGTCTGAATTTCTGCCAATTTCCGGAGTTCCTCACCCTTCAGCATAAAAGCAACCATATAGTCTCTCTTGTATCAATGATTATTGATCAAAATTCTAACTGTAGAAAAATCTGAAACATCTCTACAATTGCTTTGCCCTGAAAATTATGCTACATAAAAAAATAAATTATTTCACTAGCTCATAAGCTGTGGTGCAGCTATTTAAACAAAGATAACCAACTCCTTCTACACAATTTGGAAATTCCATATTTATATCAGTCTTGGAAATAGTCATCAGAGAAGAGGCAAGGGAACTTCACAGACTTGTTCAAGAGTTTTGTGCAGAAGTGGAGTTATTAAAATCCAATCAGGATATTGCAACAACAAATTTGGGGTTGCCAAAATATTTGTGCTTTGCCAACACAATTCCCTACAAAGAGTGAGTAAACCAGTAAGACTTCAACTCCTCGATGTCTTACATAAGATTCCTGTAAAAAAAGCAGCAGTTATAATGGTTGTAGAAGTTTTACTTCATGTTAATTCTACATTTCAAGGGCTAGTGGCATGCATACATTTCTACTGTGCCAAAGACTACATTAAAAACTTATCCAAAGTGATTAACTAATGACTTACTAAGAGCATGAAATGAAGGATTTTGATAAATGACAATTATGTCTGCAGTCCCAATATTTTTTTCTATGTTAGTAAACTTTCAGCCTCAGAGAATATCTGCAAGAACCCAAATGTCAGCCACATTTTTCTCTCCAACTGTAATTTATAGCCTGTTGTAACTCAGCACTCTTAGAGTCTGTTTTGCAACTCATCTTTTGAGTCTATTTTTTTTACCTGTACCCTTTTCCTTCTCTCTCCCTCTTTCTTCATCTGCCTTGTGACCTTTTACAGCTTATGAATAATTTGTGTATCAGGGAGATATAAGGTTCAGAAAAAACATGGTTTCTACCACACAGAAGTTTATTAGGTTTATCTGGGAACAATGACTAACAGCAATTGTACTTAGAAGAGAACACTTATGCTGTAACCTTTACCTGCCTATGTGACTGGGAAAATCAATGAACTTTATGGACCAGTTCACACTATGAAATCTGTTTGGGACATCAGTTTTTCTTCGTGAGTGTTAACCTTGATGACTGGAGTAATGTTTTGTTAATACCTCTTGGCTAGGTAATTAGGACTTTGGGCAGAATAATAGATCGATGTGAAAAATGAATCTCCTGAGCAGCTATCTTGGTCAAAATAGTCTTGTAAATGTGCAATCTCTTTTGACATTAGTCATGTGCAATGTGCAATCTCTTTTGACATTAGTCAGGGGTTTTTTTTCTTTTTCAAATCTGCATTTTCTGTCCAAAATAAATCTAGTTAACTGCTCTACAGTAACAGGCCAGCTCTGTCACTGCAAATTTACACTGGGATTGCTATACATTATTAACAAGCGATGAAAAGTCACTGGCTAAATGTCATGGAAGCTGAAATATAGCAGCACCTTGGGATTCATATAGCAAACAGTTTAGTTTTAATCATCTTGGACCACAAGGTGCCTTGACATTTGTGAGGCAACTTTTTCCTTTTTGCCTTCCACTGGAATCACACCTCTATTATCTCAACCATAATTCTCAACTTCAAATGTGATAGAAAGTTTTACCTGCTAAATTAAAAAAGTGAAAAATCGATCAAACATGGACCTTATCATTCATTTAATCGATGCTCTTATGCCAGCTTGGAAAGGGAAAAGGGAAGAGCAAGGAAAACCACATAATTCAACCACCTTCAGGATTATTAGAGATGTTTCCTGTGAAATACATGACCCTTATCTTACCACTGCTGAGGCATAACCTTCATGAAAGGCATTAACACTATAAAGTTTTGCAGAACCTTTTTAATTCCAAAGAAAAAAAAATGAGTAAGAGCACTGATTCATTTTAAATATACATTTCACTAGAACATGATTTCTTAAAGCTTTACTTTTTTTTTGTGAAAATTCTTCTACAGTGACAAATACATTTTCAGTCTTTACCATACTTCAGTCTCTAACAGTCAATCTTTTGGATCCTAAGTTTCAATGTACTGGAAGCTAATTCATCATTTTTGCCCTTTTAAGTATGATTATTCACCGACAAAATAAAACAAGACAAACATTATTTTATCCAACTGAAATTGGTTCTCAAGAAATACAAGAGCAAGCCAAAATCCCGAACATACCAACATCACTTTGAAGAACACAATCTGTTTCACTTTCAAGTTATAGTGTGATGTTCATAAAGTTTTGAATGTTCAGACCTTTTTATTGCTTTTAAACTTAGCTCTAATTTCGGTGTTCTTTTTTCTCATCTCATGCATCTGCCTACACATTATCTGCATTACTTTAATACACACTTTAAAAAATGTTACCTTATAAATTAAATGTACCTGAAGTACTGTCATCAGGTTATACAACCAACGACCACAACTCTTCATTCCCCATTACCCCTATACCACTTGGGGAAGGAGAAGGAGGTAGAGGAATTGGGAACAAGGAGTGAAGTTAAGCCTGGGAAAAAGGGATTGGGGGGATGGAGGGGCAGAGACATTTTATTTTCTGTCTTTCATTTTCTCACCATCCTATTCTATTTAAAATTGGCAATAAATTTCGTTTTCACCAAGTCAAGTCTTTTTGCCAGTGGTCTCCCTGTGTTTACTTAGATTCTTGAGTGTTTCCATCTAATTTTCTCTCCCCATCCTGTTCAGAAAAAGGAATGAGAGAGTGGCTGGGTGGGCATCTGGTAGCCAGCCAAGTTCAACCCACCACAAAGCTATATGCTTTTCCAAAGATTTCTACATAACTACTGAAATTCTCAACTTATTTCCCTACCTCAAGAATTAATTCTGTTTACCATAATTAAGACAGAGACCAGGCCTCTTTAGGACTTGCCAGAACCTTGATAAGGAACTTTTGGTGTGGCTTTGCCTTCTGTTTCTCACAATGCCAGAGTTGATGGCTATAACATTAATTTGATTCATATAAAAAAACAACTACTGGCATTAAAATCTTTTACAGCATTCTTGTTTCACTTATCAAATTAGTGAAACTTTTGATACATTTGTTCCCTACAAGTGAGATTAACAGCTATGGGGATGTTACTGTGAGCAGATAGAGAATTCTGAGAGGAAGCTTTTATAATCATCTAACAATGCCCAAGCGTCTCATTGTTTTAGAATTAACTTCTATGCCCAAATCACCTCAACTGAGAAAGGTTTCTTCCTGATATTTCACTATTCTAGGATTTGCATGAATCATTTAAAATAACCTTCATAGTGAGCTTTACCATGGCTTCAAAAAACACCTAAAATTTGGGTGCTGGACAGGTCACATGTTAAGCTTATCTCAGTGGAAAGTGTCCCATGGATGTTTTACCAGATACAGAATTTGAGCTTTTATCACATTAAGCTCAGATGCAGTAATTGCCTATGGAAAACTGAAAAATGTAGGTAGTGCATAAAAGCAAATTATCTGCTGTGTGGTCATTCATCTGGTCTGAATATTGTGGATGCTGGTGATGATGCAGCAGACAAACCAACCAACATGTATGCTATATAAAGAAACAAAACTTTAAGTCTTTTGTGGCTTTTAGAGTCTGAAAAAGTGTTAGGGGAGAAAAAAATAATAAACATTTACTTTTGTGTGCACAGGTGTATGAACTCAGTGATTTCTGGGATCCTGTGTTGGATCAGAGTAGATCTTTGTGGGTACTGTGGTTTCATTAGTGGGTTAAACCGACTGTCTCTGTAAGCCAAATAACTCTGAGTTCAAAGTAATATGAGTCAGCTGCCTTATCACTAATACTACTGAAAATTGCTTCTCCTCATGTACTTTGAAGCATGTTTCTGTGGAGAGAACTTGAGAAAGCAGCCAGTAAAGAATTTACAGAAGTCTCCCAAGAGCTTTTCTCAGATTATTTTCTCTAAAACCCTTCCCAAAGGCAATACTGTGGTTGTTAATTTTAGAACACTGACAATGAAGCTTTCCCCAGGCTACAGGTATAGCATATCATGTTACTTTTTTTTATTTCTCTTCCCTCTTCTGCATTCTGCTTGGACATACTGTCAAGAATGAAGCAAATTTATTTACCTCTGAAGTAAAATTTTCCATAGAATGAAGCAAAAATAAATTACAACCCTCCATGGTGGTCTGAAAATATAAATTCTATTTTAAAGAATAGTGAATGTGAATCAAAAATAATAATAATAAAAAAGTAACACCACACTTGAGTGTGTATTTGATTTCAGAGGGCATTTTCCACTTATTCATCAACAGTTATGTTCCTATCACATCAGCATCAGAGTCCCTACCAAACATCTATAATCTCTAGTAACAAGAGTAATATTTTCTTCTTTTTGCTTTCCTTCTGAGTATATGAGATAATTCATTTAATGATTAATATAATTTAGAGTGGTATGAAAATAGTTCTTAGAGAAACACTAAGTTAAAAAGAGTCACATACACAGTTCACGTCTTGGTGCAAATCTTGTAAATGTTCTGATTCTGATAGTCAGGAACTTCTCCATATTCATCACTGGAATCTATAGAATATAGCTTTGCAGAGGTAAAATTAATTTGAAAGGGTAACTAGTATTGACATTCTCTTGGAGAACTGATTTTAGAACAAGGCCTACAAACTATAAGGTTGGAAACTTTTCCATATGTTCACTTTTAACAGACCCAGATTTTCCTTAGCAATCAGAATTTACCACAGACTTACAGGAGTCTCTGACTGGTTTAAAGACATCAGATATTTATTGCTGGGTTCTGGCCCCATCTCTACCACATATTATTGCCTAAGATTTATACTCACAGGGGTAAATGTAAGGAAGAATGGGCTGATACATCAACACTGTGTAAAGAATGAAGGAAACAGAAGCAGCTTATTCTTTATCCTCTCAGAAAAGTGACCCTGTCAGCACACTATGCTAGATACTCTAGTGCAACTCATCCTTCCTGGAGGAGGTATCTTGGATCTAACAGCCCAAAACAGATTCAGGTTGTTTAGACAAGACTGGAGCTGGAAGCTATGCAAGTTTTCAGCTTTTTTTCTGTGCTTGAAAATGAGTTAATAAAATAGAGAACTTATCACCTCTATAGAAAACAAAAATAAAAAAGAGAATGCAGTGATAGGACTGTAAGGACCATATTTAAAAGTTTATTCCTGACTATAATAATATAAGTGCAATGTGGGTAAATAAACTAGTTTTTTACTACTCAGGACACACAGCATTACTCTGGACATTGTTCACATTTTTATTAATGTCTGGCAAATATGGGTCTTTATTCTCAAAGAATGTCTCAGGACAACCACAATGCATACTAAACATTTGCTAATAAAAAGTACCATTCTTGCTAAGGTCATTCTCATTATAAGAGACCTTAAACTTTCTCAGTCCAATTGGATTCAGCCTTTATTTTCCCTAAGAGAAAAGCAGATTTTACTGCCAGTAAAAACTCCCACTGTGCTTAACATGGACATTCTTATTAAGTGATAAATTATGTACTTGCTAAATCACAGTTGGTGGGGTGTGACAGAGTTAAAGGAAAGGTTAACCTGTGGAATAGCAGGCTAGAAAGAATACAGTAAAATAACCAGAATGGCTAAGCCTTGATGAAAATGTATTAGAGCTAACACAGTCCTCTCTTTATTTTATTAATATACCCAATTGGAAACTAGATGCATTTCTTCACATACCAGTAGTGTGGGCAGAATAAAAGGAGGGACACACATGCATGTGTCCTTGCAGAACTTTGCTGATGAAAAGCCACCATGCAGCTGTTTGCTAAAAGAATCTAGATTTGCACTCAGATTTCACATAAAGGAGAGCTAACATCTGGTCAATTCTTGCTCTCTCTGAGCTTTTTACTGATAGTTCTTGTACACAAATAAGAACGTTAAGACAGGTCCTTAGTTGATGTGAACTCTCACATCATTCTTGAAATGTCTCTGTACTATCCAGGCACTGATTCACAATCCTGGATACAACAAAATATGTTAATATCAGACAACATTTTCTTATTCTTCATTTACTTGTCTAATTTCCTTGGTTTAAATTAGCTCCCTACATGGCTGTGTTGAGAACCATTCATATGAAAATAGAAGCTTTGAATGAGTAGACTTCATATAGATCCACTTTAAGGCATTGTTTCTGAATTTCTTAGTGACTTTTTCATGCTGTAACAGCCATTAAATGATGATTAAAGCACCCAAAATGCTTTTCAGCCTATTGCAGCCAAGACAGAAAATGAAGGAGAACAATTTCAATTTGTACTGCCCCTCACACCTCCAGTCATCTAAGATCTCCCCATTTTCAGTGAGGGAAGGTTGATGCTTCCAGAAAGCAATTAATGCACTTTCTGTATCTATCTGTAAAGGTACTGCTGTGTTGATCAATGTGGCTGGATGGATAGTGGGAATGTACCTGCAGTTTTGGAATTTCACACAGCCTCACTCCTGGCTGGACATGTAAATATGTAAACAAGTGAAGAGCTCAGAAAATACTAAAGGAGAATAGGAAA